>NC_041381.1:277758535-277858211 GCF_002162155.2 Triticum dicoccoides
AGTCGACTTCCACCAAAACGATAGCCACCATGATAGAGGCAAAGGTGTCCCGTCTTTCGATGAGATGGTGGCTATCGTTTTGGTGGAAGTCGACTTTGACGATCCGACTACGAATGTGCAAGGACGTCGCGCCTTAGCAATCGCTAAACCAACTCCGAGAGGTTATTAACCACGCCAGAGCACGATCAACCTGACCGCGAAGGGCTGTTTCCTGCAGGCAAACGAAGAACAAGCAAGAAACTAAGATTGCAATCTGGATATTGCGAATATAAGAGGAAAGCTTTATTGATCAAGGTGGGGTTCTGTGACGCCTTTGTCTGGTCGTTGAACACAAACGAAGTACGCGAAGTTGCAGCTATGGAGAACTTTTAATCTAAACAAAACCCAAAGTCTAAACGGCGCCCTAAGGGCTGTATATATGGAGGAAGAGGGGGGGACTTTCGTGGCCCTTGGTGGAGGGGTCCGAAATCAACCCTATCTCTTGTTTCCCCGCATATACGGACTCTAAAAATAGCCTATACTTATGTATTTTGAAATTGCATGGGCCTGGCCCAATCATAACGTGACGCAGCACCTAGAATAGCCTCTGGACGAAATTTATGAAGTGGCATCTTTTATATTTCTTCCAAGGCTTCATGCACTCATTATGGTGGCTTCAAAGTCCTGAAATCATCACTTGTGACTCTGTTCTTGTTCCCCTTGCGCATGCCATCATCTCCATGCTTGTTCTTGCTCCAATGTTCATCCTTCTCCAAGCTAGGCCCTGATAATTTATTTGGCGTGCGCGAGCTCTAGTAATTGGTCCAGTATATGTAGCAGTAGGGGTTGTGGGTGTAACAATGGTATTGATGTCCTCATCATCCTCCCCTTCTTGAAATGATGTCGTCCTCGACGGAAGCTCATCTTCCTCACCCAAATAAGGCTTTAAATCTGCAATGTTAAAAGTGGGACTAACCCCAAAATCTGCAGGCAGCTCAAGTTTATATGCATTATCATTTATTTTCTCCAACACCTTACAAGGACCATCAGCACGTGGCATTAACTTTGATTTGCGCAAATTAGGAAATCTATCCTTACGCAAATGTAACCAAACAAGATCTCCAGGTGCAAACACAACATGTTTTCTACCCTTATCTCCAGCAAGTTTATATTTAGCATTCATACGCTCAATGTTTTCCTTAGTTAACTCATGCATTTTTAAAATCAATTCAGCACGTTGTTTAGCATCAAAATTAACCTTCTCCGAAGATGAAAGAGGCAACAAATTAGTAGGTGCACGAGGTAGGAAACCATACACAATTTCAAAAGGGCACATCTTAGTAGTAGAATGCAACGAACGATTATAAGAAAATTCAATATGAGGCAAGCATTCTTCCCACACTTTCTTATTATTATTCAAAACAGCCCTAAGCATAGTAGACAATGTTCTATTGAGTACTTCAGTTTGTCCATCAGTTTGGGGGTGACAAGTAGTACTAAAAAGCAGTTTAGTCCCCAACTTAGCCCATAAACATCTCCAAAAGTGGCTAAGAAATTTAGTATCATGATCTGAAACAATAGTATTGGGCACACCATGCAAGCGAATAATTTTAGGAAAGAACAAATCAGCAACATTAACGGCATCATCGCCTTTATGACATGGTATAAAGTGTGCCATTTTCAAGAATCTATCCACGACAACAAATATGCTATCCCTACCCTTCTTTGTTCGAGGTAAACCTAAAACAAAGTCCATAGATATATTGATGTAGGGTGGCTCCCTATGGGGCTGATCTTTCACGTTTGGAGTGGATCCTATGGGGAAACACGATGAACGAGCGGAAGAACACGAGGAAGAACATGGAGAGGAACAAGAGAAACTCACTAAACCGACAAGTAATCGATCACACAAGGGATAGATCACCAAACACATAAGGTAGCACAAGATTCAAAATCAACAAAGGAAGGATACAAAGGTAGCCGTTCTTCTTCGAGAGGAGGTCTTGAATCCATGAGGGGATCTTCCCGTAAAGGGTCCTTGAATCCAAGTGGATCTTCTCCGAAGAGGCCGCGGTCTCTCACGAGGAGGAGATCCAATGGATGAGCGAGGCTCTATCTCACAAATGAGCTAAATCAATGCTAACCCTAACTAGGAGGAGGTGGGGGAGAATATATAGGCCTTAGCCTCGAAGGGGTAAGTGAGAGGGATACATGGGCCCTTGGCCCGTTCACTGTGCGCAGACAGGCGCCGGCTGTCCGGGCTGGGGGCCGGATGTCCGAGGCTTCGCGACGGGCCGGATGTCCCGGCGGGGAGGCCGGATGTCCGGGCTGGCCTGGGTGCCCTGCGGTTGCTCTCTGGACACCAGGGGCCGGATTTCCGACGAGGTGGGCCGGATGTCCGGGGCTTCGGGAGGAGCCGGATGTCCGGGGCACGGGACTGGATGTCCGGGCTGTAAGGGTCGCCTCCAAATGCATTCTGTGATGGAGGCCGGATTTCCGGTGGTTGGGCCAGATGTCCGGGCAGGGCCGGATGTCCGGGACATGGCCAGATGTCCGGCTGTTGTAGCAGCAGACTCTTCTTCCTTCTTCTTCCTTTGCTCCCGTGCACACTTGGCCTTGGTCCTTGGGCTCTCCATGGTCTCCTTGGGTGTACCTGAGTATCATGTAATATTGAGTCCGTTGGGCAAGATTGTGTGTGACAAAGCGCATGAAGCTTATCAAGATGATCTACAATGATATGCAGAACATTCATGGGAGCAAATGCAATCATTGTGCACACAAATGTGTTATGAATATAAGCAATGCAACCACGATGCAAAATGATGTCATAATGGGATGGTTTATCAAATGCATGAACATGGCAATGGATGCTCAATATGTGGATAGTATCATGCAATTGATGGTCGACAATATGATCATTATGTATGAATATGCCATCAAGGAAGATCACAACAAATTTGCTAAGGAAGTGAACAAGCTCAAATATCATGGATGACATGGGAATACAAGATGCAACAAGGCAATCATAATGTGAGTCAATCCATGCATAGGGTGCAAACTTGTGGTGAGTATGATATGTCCATCGAGCATGACATGTATGAGCACAATCAACAAATATGGAAGTGGTGGTGTACCAATGCTCGATGTCGTGGCATGAGTAGAGGTTCAAAGGTGCATCCCATAAGTCCGAGCGCTCCTCAATGTGAAGGTCCATAGAGCCAATCACCAATGTCACTCCTCCGTTCATGAGATATATCATGTAGACAACAAGAAGGGAACAACAATGAAAGACTGACCCATCCAATATGCAAACTTGAGGATGGCTCAAAGTGAAAGAGTTCACCTTATGAATGTTCCCAAAGATGTTGGAGTTGCACATCATGTATGCCTTTGCATGACCAAGTTGTCGCATAACGGCATCGCCTTGTGAAACCTCCAAAATGAAAGAACATGACAAACACTAGGAAAAACAAATGAGGTTAGTGGAAATGCAAAACCTATCATTCGAGTGGTAAGATACCCAACAAGTGTATGCATCATGCTCATCATAAGAAAGTACAAGGGAGCGTGTCATAGTATGGAGGCATATGATGTAAGAACAACCAAGTACAATAGGCTCAATCAAACAAGCATGCATCACAAGTAAGGTGTCAAAGTCTCCAAGATCAATAAGCATAGTATGGTTGCACTCAATACAAGTGGATATGAAAGAGGCAACTAATGGACACAAGAGACAATGATCAAGATATATCATGTGAGAGGCATGAGCATATATGTCATCAACCCAAGAAAGCGAGTAAGAGTGGAACATGGGTGATGCAACATAGCAAGCAATCATAGTGATCAAGTCAAGGAAGCTAGTAGTGCGAAGATGCAACATACTAGGAGGAATCATGGCAAGCATGTCATTGATGCAAATAGTGTGCAAGAATAATTCACATGACATAGCACAAGCATGAAAGCAAGATATGAGGAAAATAGCATGAATGTATTGGTGAGAAGCCATATGTAAATAGCAATGGGTCATCATGACTCTCCCAACACAACAATCATCAATAGCACGGGGCACAAAGAAATCATCGCAAAAGCAACAAGGATCTCCACCAAGCATGCAAATACACATAGAAGTATCATAATGGTGAATCATATGTAAGTGCAAGCAAGGGTCACAATTGCATGGCAAAGGCATAGAAAGAGGCATAACATGCAAAGTGAACACAATAGTATGGGCATAAGGTGACAAGTGGTAAATAGCCCATAGCCGTGTGAGAGTCAAGTAGAAGAGATGTGCGTAGTCCTTGCGCGAAGGGGACGGTGGTAAGGATAGTCCATGGGATCCCAAAGCATTGTTGCTCTCAAGAGCTTGTTTCGTCAACTCATGGGATTGTGAGGTTGACGAGTGTTCATAAGTACCTACACAAAACAAAGGCAAAGGAAAAATTGTGTGTGCATGATATATGTACACATCATCCATCATGATGCGCATGTGCATGTGTTGGTTAGCACTAAGTAGTCAATGCTCAAATAAATGAGATGCGTGATATAGAAACATGTCATCTATCATGAGAGGTTTGTTATTTAGTATAGCATAATGGAGACTTAAATTGTGTAATGCATCATGAGAAATATCTAGAGCATTGTTATTCATGGAATGCATATGGTACAAGCAATCATGGAAATCATGCAAAGGATGGGATGAATCAAAATCTCCAAACATGTATGAGGGCACTATGGGTGTCTCCTCATGAGCATGAGTAGCAACATCACATGGAGAATATTGACAACATCCAAAACAAAGCATATTCGGTTCAATGTGATCATGGCGTGGCATAGTAGATGAACTGCGCAAATCATGTAAAGGAAGCATGGCAATATCATCACATGAAAAACAAAAGCAAAGACCATCATCTCGTCATCTATGCCATAAGTGCAAATAGGATTGATCTTAATGGGGCATGCATAGTTAGTATGTTGAGATTGTAATGATGCAATATGGGAGATCTCACTCATAGCATATGACAACTTCAAAGGATTGTCAAACATGATGTGACCAAAAGAATTTTCACATGATATCCTATGGAGCATAGCATCACAACTAGGCAACTCAACATGCTCATCATCATATTCATCATAAATTGGTAAGTCATGACATGTGGAAGTCGCACTAGCATGAAGCATGGGAATAGGTGGATCAACACCATGCAAGCAATCATTGGTAAGAGAGTCCACTAGTGGGACAAGAGAAGCACCATCACCTATGTTACCTTTGGAGCATCGCTCATGTGTTGTAGGTGAGGTGTTGAAGATCCACTCGTTGTCATGTTCATCTTGATGGAACCATGTGGGGGTGTATCATCGTCCACCATGGCCATCGGTTTGTCCATTGGAGGTATGGAGTCATCGAGGATAGGCATGTCGTCATGTAGGAGACCTAGCACCAAAGAAGAAAACACACTAGGAGTAGAGGTTAAGTCGTTAGAAATCATAGTGGCCTCACATGCCGTGTCAACTATCTCACTCACTAAGTGTTGTGGCTCACTCACTCCATCAAGGGTGCTCTCACTCATATGGTTGGTGGAGTCACTCAAATGGCGCTCAACCTCACATAGGATGTGTGGCTTGCTCTCATGTGTGGGGCTAGTGGTGGTCACACTCATCCTCTCATAGGAAATGCTCTCAATGTCACGTATGGTGGAGTCACTCATCTCACTCATGGGGTGGTGGCTCTCCTCGCATGACAAATGGGGCATCTCGACATATGTGGGTGTCGGAGAGATGTAGGTGCAAATGTCTCCATGCTCGGTCACGTAGCTTGACTCAGAGTATGAGTCCAATATGGGTGTCGTCTTCATGTTGTTGAAGAGGTTCGTGCTCGTCGCCGCGGTCAAAGGGGATGGCCCTTGCTCGACCTTCTTATCACTGTCTTGGTGTGGGAGGCCCATATGATGTGGCACCTTGTAGCTCGTCTCCATGACCGAAGGGAATTTCCCATGCTCGGCCATCTTCCTTGAGGGGCTTCCGAAGATGGAAGTGTCGCCCTCGCTCGTAGGTAGTCGCCTTGGACTTGATGAAGTTGATGTAGGCGTACACGTGGGAAGTAGGCGAAGATGCCGTACGTCCAAAGGCGAAGATGCCTTGAGAACACTTGGCGAAGATGCCGAAGTGGTTGATGTAGCCGTAGCGCCATCTTGGTGGTGGTCCTCTCGCGGTCTTCTTTTGTGCTCTTGAAGGTTGGACTTGGCGTGAAGTAGGGCTTGTTGGGACTTGTGCACTTGCGCTTTTGGAGCATCTTCATGATGATGATGTCGTTGTCGTGCTTGAGCTCGTAGTAGATGTCCTTCCTCGTCGTCGTGCACATGATGCTTGGAGGTGACTTGCCCTTCATGACGATGTTGATCACGAACGTGATGGTGGTCGCCATGTAGATGTGGACGAGGACGATTTGCACTTGCATCTTTTTCGCGCTCCGAAAACTTGTGGCTTGAATGTCGCCGCCTTGAAGATGACGAAGGGGAAGAAGACATGATCAAGGCCCGAATCTTCTCCATCCTTGCATCTTGCTCCTCTTTATGTGCGGAAAGCTTCTTGTCAATGTAGTCCCTTTTCCTTGCTTCGGAGTAACGAATGTCGATGGAGATGTTCTCAATGTGCTCTCGCAATCTTGATTGTGCGCCTTGCATTTGTCGTTGTAGATCGAAGACGGACGCTTTGGAGATGTAGTTGTTCACGCCGTGGTTGGTGTCGTAGACCGGAGAGGAAATGCCTTGCCTATCCATCACAAGACTCGAGCAAATATGAGTGGGAGAAAGAGAAGAACTTATACCAATGTACCTTGACCGATGTTGACAATGAATCAAGTTCACTCAAATGCGGACAATGAAATAGCACTATTGGTACCAATCCTTGTCGGTTCTCACACCTACACAAGTAAAGCTTATGGAGGAGCTCGGTGAGGATAGTGGCACAAACATTTAATGCAAAATGTTAGCAAGAGTCAATAATGTTGAAAGAGTTTCACAAATTCGCAAGTGAAACAAATGGACCAATAGAAATATGGATGGCACACGGAAACGCACACACGGATAGATAAATGGGGTCGTGCAACCAAGGAATGAGCACAAAATGTGAAATCCACGGAAAACGCTCGTGTTGCACAACTCAAGAGAGACGCTAACACGATTGCTCAATAGGCGGATACGACACTTGTGCACAACCTATAAGATGCAAAATGGACAAACTTCTATCCCAAGTATGCTATTTATGTATGGTTCCCGGTGTTCCTCTCAAGATGATCCAAGATGATCGGATATGACAATCTTATATGCAATGTGGTATGATGCTATGGCACTTGCTTACAAGCTTCTTTGCTCTCTTTCTTTGCTTAAAAGCTTATTCTTCTTCTCTTTTTTTGTATGGCCACTTTTGCACAATGCACAAACCAAGATAGCAATTGTGTATATGCGGGAACAAACTTGTGACACAAGATATGATACCAAGATATGCACCACGATGATATGGTATGTATGCTATGGGAAGTATGATCACTAATGTGCACAAGTAACGTTGCCGGCAATACTCAAATGGCTAGTCTCGATAGGCAAGTAACGCAAAATGGGCTAGGGGTTAACAATGCAATGGCAAGGGGAATATACAATGGAGGGATACCACGATACCAAGATGATATGGAGGTTACCGTCCTTGACGATGATGAGTGGCGGTGTTCTTGATGTAGAAACCAAGATGACGGAGTCTCGTCCCTAAGTAGCCGAAACACCTTAGGAAACGGAAAACCCGCGAACTCAAAATCTCAAATGTCAAATGTCAAAATGGTGGTAGCGGAAAGAGGTGTTCGTTTGCACTTGGCAATGCGGAAGTGGAATGATGGGCTATACACGTGTAGGAGTTGAAGTTGCCGTCCCTAAGTAGCCTAAACACCTTAGGAGACACAAGCCACAACTCAAACAATTTTGGGTTAAGTTGGGTGGAAATGTATGGTGGGCAAGGTTATGTGGAAATGGTGGTGGTGGTTGATGAAGAAGCAACCGTCCCTAAGTAGCCAAAACACCTTAGGAGACTCGAATCACTACTCAAGCAACCACTAATGCTATGGCAAGCAAAATGGGTTAGGTTGCGGAAGTCGGTGGTGGCTATGCGGATGATGTGGTGGAAGCCCTAGGCAAAGATGCCAAAATTCACAAACTTTGATGGAGTCAAATGATGTTGGTGGTATTTTTGTGGAATGGGGGATGTCAATAACTTCAAAACGAGCTAAATAACGTCAAAATCGGACTCCGGATGAATTAGTTATGGTCAAAACGGTGAAACGAAAAAAACTGAAATCCCAGGGGCCGGACATTCGGGGCTCGGGCCGGATTTCCGGGACCTGATGTCCAGAAACTTGTGCGAAAATGCACTCCAGGAGCCGGATGTCCGGGCTAATGGGCGGATGTCCGGGCTGGCCGGATGTCCGGGGGTCGGGCCGGATGTCCGGGCTCCAAATCCGAGGATGAACTCGGGGAACTCGATTTTGGGGCGGAATTTGATGATTTCAGGGGCAAAATTGGAGAGATTTCGTGGATGAAAGTGGGGAAACTTGGGGGAAAGCTAGATCCGCTTGAAACCAAGCAAATCCATGCATCAAAATCAACAAAACATCATCAAACCAACAAATCACAACAAAATTTGGGGGCTATTTTTGGTGGGGATTTTTGGATTTAGGACGAAATCAACAAAATCAAGCTAGAAAAATAGGGGTAGGGGCTCCAAAAACGTGATCAACGTGGCTCGTGACACCAAGATGATGTAGGGCGGATCCCTATGGGGCCGATCTGTCACGTTTGGAGTGGATCCTACGGGGAAACACGATGAACAAGCGGAAGAACACGAGGAAGAACACGGAGAGGAACAAGAGAAGCTCACTAAACCGACAAGTAATCGATCACACAAGGGCTAGATCACCGAACACATAAGGTAGCACAAGATTCAAAATCAACAAAGGAAGGATACAAAGGAAGCCGTTCTTCTCCGAGAGGAGGTCTTGAATCCACGACGGGATCTTCCCGTAAAGGGGCCTTGAATCCAAGTTGATCTTCTCCGAACAGGCTGCGGTCTCTCACGAGGAGGAGATCCGATGGATGAGCGAGGTTCTATCTCACAAATGAGCTAAGTCAACGCTAACCCTAACTAGGAGGAGGTGGGGGAGTATATATAGGCCTTAGCCTCTAAGGGGTAAGTGAGAGGGATACTGATGCGGAGCATCCTTCGGTCATCCCCATGGACCCTCCATCGCCTCACCAAGCCCCAAGAGGACCCATGACTAGAGCACGTGGTAGAGCTCTCGAGACCGAGGTGACTTCTCTCCTTAATGATATCTCATATGATCCTCTCGAGACATGGCTACTACCTCAATCCGGAATGTTGTGCATGATTAGGTACCAAGAGGACCCTCCCGAGGATGCACGTGAAGATGGTCAAGACCCTAAGCCCGTGGAAGAAGAGAACCCATGGAAGAAGGCAAGGACAGCCTCCAGACACCGGACATCCGGCCAGGACCCCGGACATCCGGCCCGTGGAGATCCACAAGGCCAGGCATCTGCAGAAGAAGCTACAGGGACCGGACATTCGGCGTCCAGCCCGGACATCCGGCCCCCACCTAAATCCCGAACATCCGGCTCACGGAGAAGAACGGTTCCTTTGTATCCTTACCTTTTTTGATTGTGGATCTTGAGTTACTCTATGTGTTCGGTGATCTAGCACTTATGTGATTGATTCCTTTGTCGGTTGAGTGATTCTCTCGTTTCTCCCCGTGTTTTCCCTTGCGACTTCCGGGCGGTCTTCGTGTTTCCCCCCATAGGATCCACTCCAAACGTGAAAGATCGGCCCCTAGGGTTCCGCGCTACATCATCTTGGTATCATGAGCCACGTTATCATGTTTTTGGAGACCCTACCCCTCTTTTTCTAGCTTGATTTTGTTGATTTCGTCCTAAATCCGAAAATCCCCACCAAAAATAGCCCCCAATTTTTTTTGTGATTTGTTGGTTTGATGATGTTTTGTTGATTTTGGTCCATGGATTTGCTTGGTTTCGAGTGGATCTAGCATCTCCCCAAGTTTTCTCATGTTTCATCCACAAAATCCATCAAATTTTGCCCCCAAAATCATCAATTTCCGCCCCAAAATCGAGTTCCTCGAGTTCATCCTCGGATTTGGAGCCCGGACATCGAGCCCGACCCCCGGACATCCGGCCAGCCCGGACATCCGCCCATTTGCCCGGACATCCGGCTCCTGGAGCGCAATCTCGCGCCCGGTTCTGGACATCTGGTCCCGGAAATCCGGCTCGACGCCCGGATGTCCGGCCCCTGTCATTTCAGCTTTTCCCATTTCAGCGTTTTGACCATAACTAATTCATCCGGAGTCCGATTTTGATGTTCTTTAGCTCATTTTGAAGATCTTGACATCCCCCTTCCCACAAAAATACCACCAACATCATTTGACTCCATCAAATCTTTGAAAATTTGGCAAGTTTGCCTAGGGCTTCCACCACATCATCCGCATAGCCACCACCGACTTTCGCAACCTAACCCATTTTGATCCATATAGCATTACCGGTTGCTTCAGTAGTGATTCGACTCTCCTAAGGTGTTTCAGCTACTTAGGGACGATTGCTTCTTCATCAACCACCACCACCACTTTCACATAACCTTGCCCACCATACACTTCCGACAACCCAACTTAACCCAATTGTTGTTTGAGCTTTTTTGAGTTGTGGCTTGTGTCTCCTAAGGTGTTTAGGCTACTTAGGGACGGCAACTTCAACTTCGACACGTGTATAGCCAATCATTTCACTTCCGCATTGCCAAGTGCAACCACCACCGCTTTTCCGCAACCACCATTTTGACATTTGACGTTTGAGATTTTCAGTTCACGGTTTTTCCGTTTCCTAAAGTGTTTCGGCTACTTAGGGATGAGACTCCATCATCTTGGTTTCTACATCAAGAACACCGCTACTCATCATCACCGGAAGGTAACCTCCATATCATCTTGGTATCGTGCTATCCCTCCATTGTATATTCCCCTTGCCATTGTATTGTTAACCTCTATACCATTTTGCCTTACTTGCCTATCGAGACTAGCCATTTGAGTATTGCCGGCAATGTTACTTGTGCACATTAGTGATCATACTTCCCATAGCATACATACCATATCATCCTGGTACATATCTTGGTATCATATCTTGTGTCACAAGTTTGTTCCTGCATATACACAATTGCTATCTTGGTTTGTGCATTGTGCAAAAGAGGCCGAAAAAAGAGAGAAAAGAAATAAAGCTTTTAAGCAAAAGAGGAAGAGCAAAGAAGCTTGTAAGCAAGTGCCATAGCATCATACCACATTGCATATAAGATTTTCATATCCGATCATCTTGGATCATCTTGAGAGAAACACCGAGAACCATACATACATAGCATACTTGGGATAGAAGTTTATCCATTTTGCATCTTATAGGTTGTGCACAAGTGTCGTATCCGCCTATTGAGCAATCGTGCTAGCGTCTCTCTTGAGTTGTGCAACACGAGCGTTTTCCGTGGATTCCACATTTTATGCTCATTCCTTGGTTGCACGACCCCATTTATCTATCCGTGTGTGTGTTTCCGTGTACCATTCTTTGCTATTGGTCCATTTGTTTCACTTGCGAATTTGTGAATCTCTTTCAACATTATTGACTCTTGCTAACATTTTTCATTAAATTTTTGTGCCACTATCCTCACCGAGCTCCTCCATAAGCTTTACTTGTGTAGGTATGAGAACCGACAAGGATTGGTACCAATAGTGCTATTTCATTGTCCGCAGTTGAGTGAACTTGATTCATTATCAACATCGGTCAAGGTACATTGGTATAAGTTCTTCTCTTTCTCCCACTCATATTTGCTCGAGTTTTGTGATGGATAGGCAAGGCATTTCCTCTCCGGTCTACGACAACAACGACGGCGTGAACAACTACATCTCCAAAGCGTCTATCTTCGATCTACAACGACAAATGCAAGGCGCATAATCAAGATTGCGAGAGCGCATCGAGAACATCTCCATCGACATTCGTCACTCCAAAGCAAGGAAAAGAGAATACATCGATAAGAAGCTTTCCGCACATAAAGAGGAGCAAGATGCAAGGATGGAGGAGATTAGAGCCTTGATCAAGTCTTCTTCCCCTTTGTCATCTTCAAGGCGGCGACATTCAAGCCACAAGTCTTCGGAGCGCAGAAACGATGCAAGTGCAAATCGTCCTCGTCCACATCTACATGGCGACCACCATCACGTTCGTGATCAACATCGTCATGAAGGGCAAGTCACCTCCAAGCATCATGCGCACGACGACGACGAATGACATCTACTACGAGCTCAAGCACGACAGCAACATCATCATCATGAAGATGCTCCACAAGCGCAAATGCACAAGTCCCAACAAGCCCTACTTCATGCCAAGTCCAAGCTTCATGAGCACAAAAGAAGACCGCGAGACGACCACCACCAAGATGGCGCTACGGCTACCAGCACCATCTTGGTATCATGAGCCACGTTGATCACGTTTTTGGAGCCCCTACCCCGTGTTTGCTAGCTTGATTTTGTTGATTTTGTCCTAAATCCGAAAATCCTCACCAAAAATAGCCCCCAAATTTTTTTGTGATTTGTTGGTTCGATGATGTTTTGTTGAGTTTGATCCATGGATTTGCTTGGTTTCAAGTGGATCTAGCATCTCCCCAAGTTTCCCCACTTTCCATCCACGAAATCTCTCCAATTTTGCCCCCGAAATCATCAAATTCCACCTCAAAATCGAGTTCCTCGAGTTCATCCTCGGATTTGGAGCCCGGACATCCGGCCCGACCCCCGGACATCCGGCCAGCCCGGACATCCGCCCATTAGCCCGGACATCCGGCTCCTAGAGTGCATTTTCGCTCAAGTTTCTGGACATCAGGTCCCGGAAATCCGGCCCGACCCCCGGATGTCCGGCCCGTGGGATTTCAACTTTCTCCGTTTCACCGTTTCGGCCATAACTAATTCATCCGAACTCCGATTTTGACGTTCTTTAGCTCGTTTTGAAGCTCTTGGCATCCCCCTTCCCACAAAAATACCATCAACATCATTTGACTCCATCAAATTTTTGAAAATTTGGCAAGTTTGCCTAGGCCCTCCACCATATCATCCGCATAGCCACCATCGACTTCCGCAACCTAACTCATTTTGTTCCATATAGCATTAGTGGTTGCTTGAGTAGTGATTCGAGTCTCCTAAGGTGTTTCGGCTACTTAGGGACGATTGCTTCTTCATGAACCACCACCACCATTTCCACATAGACGTGCCCACCATACATTTCCACCCCAACTTAACCCAATTTTATTTGAGTTGTGGCTTGTGTCTCCTAAGGTATTTTGGCTACTTAGGGACGGCAACTTCAACTACGACACGTGTATAGCCCATCATTCCACTTCCGCATTGCCAAGTGCAAACCACCACCGCTTTCCGCTACCACCATTTTGACATTTGACGTTTGAGATTTTGAGTTTGCGGTTTTTCCGTTTCCTAAGGTGTTTCGGCTACTTAGGGACGAGACTCCATCATCTTGGTTTCTACATCAAGAATACCTGATGCAGAGCATCCTATGGACATCACCATGTCAAGAGTCCATTTGGCAAGTGACACGTGCCACATCTACTTCATGCATACAAAGGTGAATCATCTCCTTTACACGTGTTCACTTGTACCCTTCGAGGATGGCATACTACTTGACCCCTCTCTCGTGTGCATACTTAGGTGTCAGCGGAGCTACACATTCATCATGGAGGAGTCCAAGCGCAAGAGAACAAATACACCATCCAAGACGGAAGCCTGGAAGCGGAGAAGGAAGCGCCGAGAAGAAGGCAGCAGCTCCCAGGCGACCCCGTGCGCACGGGCCCCTCCGACCCCGTGCCCACGGGCCTCCCAGGCTGGCGGTCCTGAAGACCCCGTGCGCACGGGCGTGTACCGTGCCCACGGGACCCCCGTGTCCACGGGCCTCACGGACCCCGTGTGCACGGGCCCTTGCGTCCGGTCCCTGGATACCCCGTGCGCACGGGCTCCACTTACCTCGTGCACACGGGGCCCCCTGTGTGATGCTATGGGCTTTGCCCATGTTTTACCATTTCGCCCCCACTTATCCCTCTCTTTTCCTAGGACTATATATACTCCTTCATCTCCTCCATTTAGACTTAGCCAAGATTAGATCTAAACACTAGAGCTTAGCTCATGCACCTCCCCTTGTGGGATTCCACTCCATTGGAGTTCAAGGCCTCCATTGGAGAAGATCCCTAGTGGATGAAGACCCCCTTGAGGGAAGGATCTATCTAGATCATCAAGCCCTCATCTCGTTCATAGGATTTGGGATGAACTCTACCATGTATCTTATTTCCCTTTGTTGTTCATGTACCTTGTGCATCTTATGTGTTTGATTGTCTAGTGGATGTGTGATTTGACTTGTTCTTGAGTGTTCCTCTTGTTTTCCCTCTTTTGTTCATCTTGTTCTTGGGGATTCCACCTCCAATTCGTGAAAGATCTCCCCATAGGGTTCCACCCTACATCAATACCGCCACTCATAATCGCCAAGGACAGTAACCTCCTGATGCGGAGCCTCCCTCGCTCATCCTAATGGACGTGCCTACATCTCCCTCAACACCACTTGGACCCATGACACGAGCCCGAGATAAGGCTATTGAAGATAAGGTGAACTCGCTCCTCTCTGGACTCCCTCTTCCTACTCGCGTGACATGGCTACTACCTCATTCGGAAACTCTGTGTGTGATCAGGTGCCTGGAAGCGAGCCAAGGAACAGCTACATACACGAGCCAAGACGGCAAGGACCCCAAGCATGATGGACAAGAAGAGCTGCCGCGGAAGCTACAGGCGTCGGACGACCGACCAAGTCTGGACGTCCAACGAGTCCCAGGACACGGACGACCGAGCCCTCCGGATGTCCGGTACCTAGCCACCCGAACCAAATCTACGGAAGTCCGAGACGCCCCGGACGACCGGGCGACAAGCACCCGAGCCAAAACTATGGACGACCGACAGCCTACGGACGTCCGGTCCATCCAGAAGCTCCGGAAGACCGACCCTCTCCAGACGTCCGACGCAACCAAGACAGAGCTGAATCTACGGACGTCCGAGCCCTGCCGGATGTCCGGACCGTCCTGAGCCTCCGGACGTCCGATGTCTTCCGGACGTCCGGCACCTAAGTGACCGCACCTGCGGGCTGGAGCCCTTGTACCCCTTCACTTTGACTTCCATTTGCACTAAGACTATAAATAGGACGCCCCCACCTCCTAGTGAGGGCTAGCATAGGTTTAGCTCATATTTTGTGTGAGAGCCTTGCTCATCCACTTGGTTACTTCTCCTCGAAGCTCAGGACCTCTTCGGAGAAGATCCCCCAAGCGGATTCAAGACCCCTTTCTTGGGAAGACCATCAAGACCTCCGTACGGAGAAGAACTGTTCCTATGTATCCTTACCTTTGTTGATCGTGGATCTTATGTTACTCTATGTTGTCGGTGATCTAGCACTCGTGTGATTGATTCTATGTCGGTTTAGTGATTCTCTCTCTCGTTTTCCCCGTGTTTCCCCTTTGTGCTTCCGCGTGTTCTTCGTTAATCCCTGTAGGATCCCCTCCAAACGTGAAAGATCGTCCACATAGGGTTCCACCCTACATCATCTTGGATCAGAGCCAGCTTGTCTCATGATATCATCTTGGTATCATGAGCCACGTTGATCACGTTTTGGAGCCCCTACCCCGTGTTTTCTAGCTTGATTTTGATGTTTTTGTCCTAAATCCGAAAATTCCCCACCAAAAATAGCCCCAATTTTTTTTTGTGATTTGTTGGTGAGTTGAGATTTTGTTGGATTTGGTCCATGGATTTGTGTTGCTACATGTGGATCTAGCTTCTCCCACTCTCCCCACCCTTTTCCATCAGCCAATCTGCTCGATTTCAACATCATCTTCTTGTTCTTCCCCGGAATTCTCGCAGTTCATGTTCCCGAGCCCGATTTTCGCCCAGGCTCCGGACGACCGGAAAAGGTCGAACGTCCGACGACACCTGGACGACTGGAAAAGCCCGGACGTCCGTGAAACCCTGACGAAACTGAAGTTTGACAGTTCGGCCACCACCACAACCCCCACATTCCACCACATCTTCCAAACCCACATACACCTACATCTTCCATGATACCTCCTATGACAATTTTTGACACATTTTGGTCCTTGAAATTTTGAGTTGTGGCTCCTGTATCCTTTTGTGTTTCGGCTATCTAGGTACGGTTCGACTTCATCAACACCACGGCTCAACTTCTCGAGGGTCTCATCATCGCCAAGGACGGTAACTTTGACGACATCTTTGTCATAACTTGCAATTGCATGTATAACCCACATTGCCTCATTTTGTGTAGCTTACCCATCGAGACTAGCGGTTGAGTATTGCAGGCAACGCGACTTGTGCACATTAGTGATCATACAACATAGCATACATATCATACCATAGTGGTGCATATCTTGGGATCCACTTGTGTGTCACAAAGTTGTCATAGCATACACAATTGCTACCCTGGTTCGTGAGTTTTGCATGAGAAAAGAGCTCAAAAGTGAAAGAGCCACCCAAGCTTTTAAGCACAGAGGAAAGATAAGCAAAGAGCTTATAAGCAAGAACCATAGCATCATGCAACATTAAGATTGTCATATCCGATCATCTTGGATCATAGCACCGAAATATCATACATATAGAATACTTGGGATAGAGATCGTTGCATTTTTGCCTAGTAGGTTGTCCACAAGTTTGCGTATCCACCTATTGTGCAATCGTGCTAGCGTCTCTCTAGTATTGTGCAACAAGAGCATTTCGTGGTTTCCACATTTTGGCTCAATTTTGGATTGCACAATCCCATTTATCTATTTGCGTGTGTGTTTCCGTGTACCCATACTTGCTTGGTCTACTTGTTGCATTTGCAAATTTGTGAATCTTTTCCAACATTATTGAAGCTCACTTACTATTGAATCAAATTTTGTGCCACCATCCTAACCAAGCTCCACCATAAGCTTTTACGTGTGTAGGTGTGAGAACCGACAAGAATTGGTACCAACAGTGCTATTTCATTGTCCGCATTTGAGTGAACTTGATTCATCTTCAACTTCGGTCAAGGTACATTTGGTACATGTTCTTTTCCTTCTACCACTTACATTTTGCTTGGTATGATGGATAGGCCAAGTTCTTCTACCACTCCACCTCCCATCGAGAACGACGACGACATGTCATCATTCGTCACCAAGAACCACCTATTTGGAGCTCAAAAGGAATTGCACCAAGAGCAACAAGCAATGAGGGACTACTTCGACAACAAATCCGACGCTCAAAAGCAAGAGAATGATGCAAGAATGGATGAGATCCGCGCCTTCATGAGGAACCGGCGTCCTTCCACTTCTTCCTCCTCAAGACGGAGCCGCTCGAGTCGACACTCCGACGAGACCTTCTCCGACTCAAGTACACCATCATCAAACACTCTTCGTCGAGTTGCACGTCAAGACCAGCATGCATCTTGGAACCCGCTACATGACAAGCATTCACAAGAACAAGTCGATGAGCAAATCCCTTGTCCTCAATCAAACCAAGTCGTTTTTGCTCAAGCTCAAGAAAGGCAACGACTAAGGCGCCAAGAAGAAGAATGAGCACGTCTACACCAAGAGGAACAAGACGCCGAGGCTCAACGTCTTCAACAACAACAACGTGAAGCGCAAGCTCTTGAGGCGCAAGGTGCCCTTCGAGATTCGAGCCGAGCCATTGCCAACCACAATCACGAGCGGCACAATCAAGCCCTTCGAGAAGAAATCAAAGAGAGGAACTACCAACCGCGTGTGCACCGTCAAGCTCCACAAGGTCCTCCACAAGCTCGTCAAGCTCCACCTCAACCTCAAGTTCAACAAGAGCAAGTTTATCATGGACTTCCTCTGCGCCAAGAGCAACATGAGGATGACTATCCTCCACGTCAAGGACGTCACCATCACCATCGCCAACAACACAATGAAGAGCAACGCTATGGCAAGCTCAAGTTCACAATGCCCAAGTTCAATGGAAGCAATGATCCGGAAGAGTACCTCTCATGGGCATTGAAGGTCGACAAAATTTTCCGCATGCACAACTATGAGGAAGAGAAGAAGATCGCTATGGCATCACTTGAGTTCCAAGATTATGTGCTCATATGGTGGGAACAAGTACTTGAATGCCGTCAAGCAAGAGGTGAACCACCAATCACCACTTGGGCTCAAATGAAGGATATCATGCGAGCACGCTTTGTACCAACCTACTACAACCGCGATCTCTTCAATAAGCTACAACTCCTCAAGCAAGGAACAAAGAGTGTTGAAGAATACTACAAGGAAATGGAGATAGCCATGATTCGAGCCAATGTCACGGAAGATGATGAGCAAACAATGGCACGTTTCTTGAATGGACTCAATCATCCCATCAAGAAGATTGCCGACTTCCAACCATACTCCAACCTCATTGAGCTCGTACATCAAGCAACCAAGGCGGAACGTCAAGTGCAAGATGACTTCAAGTACACCAAGTACTCATCCAAGACCTACGGCTTCTCCAACATCCAAGCTTCAACGACTCCTTCAACATCAACATCAACCAAGCCTTCTCCAAGCAAGGACGATAAGTCAAATTACAAAAAAACTTCGGCAAGTTCAAGTCGTCTTCCTCCTACTACAAGCAACTTCAAACCGCATGCTTCATCATCTACGCCAACCGATGAGACTGTCAAAACAAGCTCCTTCAAATGTTTCACTTGTGGCGGCCGAGGCCACAAGTCCTTCCAATGCATGAACAAGCGCACCATGATCCTCAACGATGACGGCACATATGACTCAATGAGTGAAGAGGAGATGGAAGCCCTTAAGCAAGTGGCCATGCACCGGCGCGTGAACGAGGATGAAAATGATCAAGCCTTTTGTGATGAGGATTCAAGCCCTGCTCTCGTTCTCTCCAAAGTCTTGACACTTCAACATCAACAAGAAGAAGACCAACGATGCCACATCTTCCACACTAAGGCCGGAATCAATGGAAGGTCCGTCAAGGTCATCATCGATGGAGGTAGTTGCCACAACTTGGCAAGTGAAGAACTATGTTCCAAGCTTCAATTGGTCAAGAGGAAGCACCCGCACCCCTACAAAGTTCAATGGCTAAGTGACTCCGGCACTATACGAGTCAAGCATACGGTCCAAGTCTCTTTCAAAATTGGTGCTTATGAAGACACTTTGGAGTGTGATGTGGTCCCAATGACCGTTTGCCACCTCCTTCTTGGTCGACCATGGCAATTCGACCGTGGTGTCACCCATAATGGGCGTACCAATCACTATAGCTTTAAAATGAAAGGAAAGGAATATGTGCTACGACCTATGTCTCCTAGTCAAGTGATAGCCGACAAACAAGCCACCAATCATGGAGAGAAGAGTGAAAAAGTGACACACCTAAAAGTGAGTCAGAGCCACAAGCCAAATTTGAGCGCCTCTTCGCCTAGAGAGAAAAACCTCATCCTATTTGCCACCAAAAGTGAGATAAGAGAAGTGTGTGAGAACCCATCGAGTGTGATGCACTTCGTCCTTGTGTGCAAAGATGGAGACCCAACAACTAACACCTCTCACGAGTTACCTTTAGTGTTTCAATCTCTTTTGCAAGAATTCAAAGATGTTTTCCCCGATGAGCTACCTCCGGGTCTACCGCCACTATGAGGCATTGAGCATCGAATCAACCTCATCCCCGGAGCGCCACTTCCAAACAAAGCTCCATACCGTGTCAATCCCGAAGAAACCAAGGAGATTCAACGGCAAGTACAACAACTCATCGACAACGGTCATGTACGTGAAAGCTTAAGCCCTTGCGCCGTTCCTGTTATACTTGTGCCTAAGCCCGATGAAGTTTTCGCTTGTGTTCCGATTGTAGACCCATAAATGCCATTGTCGTTCGATATAGGCATCCCATTCCTCGCTTAGAAGATATGCTTGATGA
Organism: Triticum dicoccoides; assembly: GCF_002162155.2. Lineage (NCBI taxonomy): Eukaryota > Viridiplantae > Streptophyta > Magnoliopsida > Poales > Poaceae > Triticum > Triticum dicoccoides. The sequence goes on from NC_041381.1 coordinate 277,778,589, forward strand.
ACTTAGTGGAGCCAACTTTTCTCAAAAATAGATCTTAAAAGTGGCTATTATCAAATCCGCATTCAAGAAGGTGATGAATGGAAAACCGCTTTCAAAACAAAATTTGGCTTATATGAGTGGTTAGTAATGCCTATGGGTTTGTCGGAAGCACCCGGAACTTTCGTGCGTCTTATGCATCATGTGCTTAGACCTTACATTGGAGTCTTCATTGTGGTTTACTTTGATGATATCCTTGTGTTTAGCAAAACCATGAAAGAGCACATTAATCATGTTAAATCTGTGTTGCAAACCCTCCGCAAGGAAAGCCTTTATGTGAACTTGAAAAAATGCACTTTTGGCGTTGACAAAGTAGTTTTCTTGGGTTTTGTTGTCTCTTCCAAGGGTGTCCATGTTGATGAAACTAAGATTAAAGCAATTAAAACTTGTCCCCAACCCACCACTTTGCAACAAGTGCGTAGTTTTCTTGGCCTTGCAGGATTTTATCGCCGCTTTGTGAAAAACTTTAGCACAATTGCCGCTCCTTTGCATGCCTTGAGTAAGAAGAATGCACCTTTTGTTTGGAGATCTTTGCAATCCACCGCTTTTGACGAGCTCAAGTCTTTGCTTACTCATGCTCCGATTCTTGCTTTGCCCAACTTTGAGAAAACTTTTGAGGTTGATTGTGATGCAGGTGGTACTGGAATTGGCGGAGTATTGATGCAAGAAAAACGAGGCATTGCTTATTTTAGTGAAAAACTCTCTGGTGCTCAACTTAACTACCCAATCTATGACAAAGAATTGTATGCTTTAGTGCGTGTGCTACATGTTTGGGAACATTACCTTAGACCTCATGAATTTGTCATCCATACCGATCATGAAACGCTTAAGTACTTAAAAGGCCAAACTAAGTTGAACAAGCGTCATGCCAAATGGAGTGAATTTATTGAATCTTTCCCATATGTGATCAAGTACATTAAGGGTAAAGAAAATGTTGTTGTGGATGCACATTCACGCATATGCACACTTGTCACTCAACTTGAGTTGAATGTTATTGGTTTTGAGCATATAAAAGACTTGTATGAGCATGATCCTTCTTTTGCTACTCCTTATGCTAAGTGTTTGACGCACACGTCTTGGGAATGATACTACATAAAGGACGATTATCTTATGAGAGCTAACAAACTTTGCATTCCCGAGTCTTCCCTTCGTTTGCTACTTTTGCAAGAGGCTCATGGAGGCGGACTCATGGGACACTTTGGACGCGACAAAACATTCGCCACGCTCTCCAAGAACTACTTTTGGCCCAAGATGTTTCGTGACGTCTCACGCTTCACCAACCGTTGCTCTACATGTCGCAAAGCTAAGTCTAAAGCTCAATCCCATGGTCTTTACATGCCACTTCCTATTCCTTATCAACCTTGGGAAGACATTAGCATGGATTTTATACTTGGTTTGCCTAGAACTCAAAATGGCAAGGATTCCGTCTTTGTTGTTGTGGACAGATTTTCTAAGATGGCACATTTCATTCCTTGCAACAAGATAGACGATGCTTCACATATTGCTAATCTATTTTGTAGGGAAATCTTGCGACTACATGGAGTGCCAAAGACAATTGTCTCGGACCGCGACGTCAAGTTCTTGACTTACTTTTGGAAGACCCTATGCACCAAGCTCGGCATCAAGCTATTGTTCTCTTCGGCATACCATCTCAAACCGACGGCCAAATGGAGGTGACGAACCATGCACTCTCCACTCTACTTTGTGTGTTGATCAAGAGGAACATCAAGGAGTGGGAGGTGTGCCTACCCATCGCCGAGTACGCCTACAACCGTGCAAGACATTCGACAACCGGCAAGTCCCCCTTTGAGGTCGTCTACGTCTTCAACCCGTTGTCCACATTGGACATTCTACCTCTTCCTCTACAAGAGCACACCAACCTCGACGCAAGTGACCGTGCAAGCTACATCAAGAAGATGCATGAAGATACAAGGCACACCATCGAGCGCCAAGTACAACGCCTCACGACCAAGCTCAACGTCAACAAGCACCCCATGATATTCAACATTGGAGACCTCGTGTGGCTACACCTTCGCAAGGACCGCTTCCCCAACGAACGCAAGTCCAAGCTTCTCCCTCGAGCCGATGGACCTTTCAAGGTGCTAGCACGCTACAACAACAATGCTTACAAGATCGATCTCCCATGCGACAAGTACAACGTGAGCGACATCTTCAATGTCTCCGATCTCTCCCTGTACCATGGTGATGAGGATTTCGATCCGAGGTCGGATCTTTCACAAGGGGGGGAGATGATGCGGAGAATCCCTCGCTCATCCCAATGGACATGCCTACATCTCCCTCAACACCACTTGGACCCTGACACGAGCCTGAGCTAAGGCTATTGAAGATAAGGTGAACTCGCTCCTCTCCGAACTCCCTCTTCCTACTCACGAGACATGGCTACTACCTCATTCGGAAACTCTGTGTGTGATCAGGTGCCTAGAAGCGAGCCATGGAACAGCTACACACACGAGCCAAGACGGCGAGGACCCCAAGCATGATGGACAAGAAGAGCTGCCGCGGAAGCTACAGGCGTCAGACGACCGACCAAGTCCGGACATCCGACGAGTCCCAAGACACGGACGACCGAGCCCTCCGGACGTCCGGTACCTGGCCACCAAACCAAATCTACGGAAGTCCGAGAGGCCTCGGACGACCGGGCAACAAGCACCCAAGCCAAAACTACGGATGACCGACAGCCTACGGACGTCCAGTCCATCCAGAAGCTCCAGAAGACCGACCCTCTCCGGCCGTCCGACGCAACCAAGACAGAGCTGAATCTACGGACGTCCGAGCCCTGGCGGATGTCCGGACCGTCCTGAGCCTCTGGACGTCCGATGTCTTCCGGACGTCCGGCACCTGAGTGACCGCACCTTCAGGCTGGAGCCCTTGTATCCCTTCACTTCGACTTCCATTTGCACTAAGACTATAAATAGGACGCCCCCTCCTCCTAGTGAGGGTTAGCATAGGTTTAGCTCATATTTTGTGTGAGAGCCTTGCTCATCCACTTGGTTACTTCTCCTCGGAGCTCAGGACCTCTTCGGAGAAGATCCCCCAAGCGGATTCAAGACCCCTTTCTAGGGAAGACCATCAAGACCTCCATACGGAGAAGAACTGTTCCTATGTATCCTTACCTTTGTTGATCGTGGATCTTATGTTACTCTATGTTGTCGGTGATCTAGCACTCGTGTGATTGATTCTATGTCGGTTTAGTGATTCTCACTCTCGTTTTCCCCGTGTTTCCCCTTTGTGCTTCCACGTGTTCTTCGTGAATCCCCGTAGGATCCCCTCCAAACGTGAAAGATCGTCCACATAGGGTTCCACCCTACATCACCTCCATATCATCTTGGTATTGTGGTATCCCTCCATTGTCTATTCCCCTTGCTATTGCATTGTTAACCCCTACCCATTTTGCGTCACTTGCCTATCGAGACTAGCCATTTGAGTATTGCCGGCAACGTTACTTGTGCACATTAGTGATCATACTTCCCATAGCATACATACCATATCATTGTGGTGCATATTTTGCTATCATATCTTGTGTCACAAGTTTGTTCCCGCATATACACAATTGCTATCTTGGTTTGTGCATTGTGCAAAAGTGGCCATACAAAAAAAAGAAGAATAAGCTTTTAAGCAAAGAAAAAGAGAGAACAAAGAAGCTTGTAAGCAAGTGCCATAGCATCATACCACATTCCATATAAGATTGTCATATCCGATCATCTTGGATCATCTTCAGAGGAACACCAGGAACCATACATACATAGCATACTTGGGATAGAAGTTTATCCATTTTGCATATCATAGGTTGTGCACAAGTGTCATATCCGCCTATAGAGAAATCGTGCTAGCGTCTCTCTTGAGTTGTGCAACACGAGCGTTTTCCGTGGATTCCACATTTTGTGCTCATTCCTTGGTTGCACGACCCCGTTTATATATCCGTGTGTGTGTTTCCATGTGGCATCCATATTGCTATTGGTCTACTTGTTTCACTTGCAAATTTGTGAATCTTTTTCAACATTATTGTCTCTTGCTAACATTTTGCAACAAATTTTTGTGCCACTATCCTCACCGAGCTCCACCATAAGATTTACTTGTGTAGGTGTGAGAACCGACAATGATTGGTACCAATAGTGCTATTTCATTGTCCGCATTTGAGTGAACTTGATTCATTGTCAACATCGGTCAAGGTACATTGGTATAAGTTCTTCTCTTTCTCCCACTCATATTTGCTCGAGTCTTGTGATGGATAGGCAAGGCATTTCCTCTCCGGTCTACGACAACAACGACGGCGTGAACAACTACATCTCCAAAGCGTCTATCTTCGATCTACAACGACAAATGCAAGGCGCACAATCAAGATTGCGAGAGCGCATCGAGAACATCTCCATCGACATTCATCACTCTGAAGCAAGGAAAAGGGAATACATCGATAAGAAGCTTTCCGCACATAAAGAGGAGCAAGATGCAAGGATGGAGGAGATTAGAGCCTTGATCAAGTCTTCTTCCCCTTCATCATCTTCAAGGCAGCGACATTCAAGCCACAAGTCTTCGGAGCGCCAAAACGATGCAAGTGCAAATCGTCCTCGTCCACATGTACATGGCGACCACCATCACGTTCGTGATCAACATTGCCATGAAGGGCAAGTCACCTCCAAGCATCATGTGCACGACGATGACGAACGACATCTACTATGAGCTCAAGCACGACAACGACATCATCATCATGAAGATGCTCCACAAGCGCAAATGCACAAGTCCCAACAAGTCCTACTTCACGCCAAGTCGATGCTTCATGAGCACAAAAGAAGACCGCGAGACGACCACCACCAAGACGGTGCTACGACTACAACAACCACTTCGGCATCTTCGCCAAGTTCTATCAAGGCATCTTCGCCTTTGGACGTACGACATCTTCGCCTACTTCCCACGAGTACGCCTACATCGATTTCATCAAGTCCAAGGCGTCTACCTACGAGCGAGGGGGACACTTCCATCTTCAGAAGCCCCCCGAGGAAGATGGCCGATGATGTAGGGTAGAACCCTAGGAAGGACCTTTTCACACTTGGAGGGGGAAAAGGAGAGAAACCACAAGAACAACAAGAACACAAAGATGAACACAAGAGGTAATCACTCCAACAATTCCCGATTACACATCCACTAGGGTAACAACACAAGATCCACAAGTCACAAACACAATCAAAGGAAAGATACAATGGCAAAGTTCATCCCAAATCCAAAGGAAGAGGGGTCTTGAAGGTAGTCTTCTCCCAATGGAGGTCTTGAAATCCTCAAGGATTCTTCCCTATGGGGTCTTGATCCTCAAAGAGGGAAGGTAATGGAGCAAAGCTCACCAAGATCTCATCTAATACTTTCCTAACCCTAAACATGGTCCTAGGTACGGAATATATAGCCTTGGGGTCGAAGGACAAGAAGGGGAGCCGAAGATGCAATCTCAGCCGGCCATCCTGGGAGGCCCGTGCGTACGGGCTAAGTTGGGCCCGTGCGCACGGGGGTCCCGTGGGCACGGTACAGGCCCGTGCGCATGGGGTGCTCCAGCGCCTGTTTCCTGTGTAGCCCGTGGGCACGGGGTCTCGGGGGCCCGTGCGCAGGGGGTCACCTGGGACTTCCTGTGTTGGTGCTGTTGCACTCGTCTTGATTCGTACGGCCTTGGGGTGGTCCTCCTTCTTCTTGGGGATGCTCCAGAGCTCCTTGGTGGTGTTCCTCTTCATAGCTAAGGAGGCATAGCATATTTTGGTGAGGTAGTAGACATGTTCCATTTGTGTCCATATGCAAGTCTAGTAGGAAGGAGTTCACCTCGGTTTCCAAAGCACGTGCTCTAGCTCTTGACATGGGTCCTCGTGGGGTTGGATGTGTCAATCTAGAGTCCATGGGGATGATGGAAGGATGCTCCGCATCATCTCCCCTCCCTTGGGAAAGATCCGACCTCGGATCAAAATATTCATCACCATGGAAAGGCGAGAGGTCTTTGACGTTGAAGATGTCGCTCACGTTATACTTGTCTCGTGGGAGTTCAATCTTGTAGGCGTTGTCGTTGTAGCGTGCTAGCACCTTGAATGGTCCATCGGCTCGAGGTAGTAGTTTGGACTTGCGTTCGTTGGGAAAGCGGTCCTTGCGAAGGTGTAGCCACACGAGATCACCTATGTTGAAGATCATTGTTTGTTTGTTGACGTTGAGCTTTGTCGCTAGTCGATGTACTTGGTGCTCGATGATGTTCCTTGTATCTTCATGCATCTTCTTGATGTAGCTTGCTCGTGCACTCGCATCCATGTTGGTGCGCTCTTGTTGAGGGAGAGGTAGAATGTCCAACGGGGACAACGGGTTGAAGCCGTAGACGACCTCGAAGGGGGACTTGCCTGTAGTCGAATGTCTTGCACGGTTGTAGGCGTACTCGGTGATGGGTAGACACGCCTCCCACTCCTTCATGTTCTTCTTCATCAACACACGAAGTAGAGTGGATATTGTCTGGTTTGTCACCTCCGTTTGGCCGTTGGTTTGAGGATGGTATGCGCATGGGAACAAGAGCTTGATTCCGAGCTTGGCGCATATAGTCTTCCAAAAGTAACTCAAGAACTTGACGTCACGGTCGGAGACGATTGTCTTTGGTACTCCATGGAGGCGCAAGATTTCCCTACAAAAGAGATTTGCAATGTGTGAAGCATCGTCTATCTTGTTGCACGGAATGAAATGTGCCATCTTAGAAAATCGGTCCACAACAACAAAGACGGAATCCTTTCCATTTTGAGTTCTAGGCAAACCAAGTACAAAATCCATACTAATGTCTTCCCAAGGTTGATAAGGAATAGAAAGAGGCATGTAAAGACCATGAGATTGAGCTTTAGACTTAGCTTTGCGACATGTAGAGCATCGGGTGGTGAAGCATGAGACGTCGCGGAACATCTTGGGCCAAAAGTAGTACATAGAGAGCGTGGCGAAAGTCTTGTCGCGTCCAAAGTGTCCCATGAGTCCGCCTCCATGAGCCTCTTGCAAAAGGAGCAAACGAAGAGAAGACTCGGGAATGCATAGTTTGTTAGCTCTCATAAGATAACCATCCTTGATGTAATATTGTTCCCAAGATGTATGCATCAAACATTTAGCATAATGAGGTGCAAAAGATGGATCGTTAGCATACAAGTCTTTTATGTGCTCAAAGCCAATAAAATTCAACTCAAGTTTAGTGACAAGCGTGCATATGCGTGAAAGTGCATCGGCAACTACATTTTCCTTACCCTTAATGTACTTGATCACATATGGGAAAGATTCAATAAATTCACTCCATTTGGCATGACGCTTGTTCAACTTAGTTTGACCTTTTAAGTATTTAAGTGTTTCATGATCGGTATGTATGACAAACTCATGAGGTCTAAGATAATGTTCCCAAACATGTAGGACACACACTAAAGCATACAATTCTTTGTCATAGATGGGATAGTTAAGTTGAGCACCAGAGAGTTTTTCACTAAAATATGCAATTGCTCGTTTTTCTTGCATCAAAACTCCGCCAATTCCGGTACCACTTGCATCACAATGAACCTCAAAAGTTTTGTCAAAGTTGGGCAAAGCGAGAATCGGAGCATGAGTAAGCAAAGATTTGAGCTCATCAAAAGCGATTGATTTCAAAGATCCCCAAACAAAAGGAGCATTCTTCTTACTCGAAGCATGCAAAGGAGTGGCGATAGTGCTAAAGTTTTTCACAAAGCGACGATAAAAACCCAAAAGACCAAGAAAACTTCGCACTTGTTGCAAATTGGTGGGTTGTGGCCAATTTTTAATTGCTTCAATTTTAGTTTCATCAACATGGACACCCTTGGAAGAGACAACGAAACCCAAGAAAACCACTTTGTCAACACCAAATGTGCACTTTTTCATGTTGGCATAAAGACTTTCCTTGCGAAGTGTTTGCAAAACAACCCTAACATGATCAAGATGCTCTTTCATGGTTTTGCTAAACACAAGAATATCATCGAAGTAAACCACAACAAAGAATCCAATATAAGGGCGAAGTAAATGGTGCATGAGACGCACGAAAGTACCGGGAGCCTCCGATAAACCCATAGGCATGACTAACCACTCATATAAGCCAAATTTTATTTTGAAAGCAGTTTTCCATTCATCACCTTCTTGTATGCGGATTTGATAATAGCCACTTTTAAGATCAATTTTTGGGAAAAAGTTGGCTCCACTAAGTTCATCAAGCATATCATCTAAGCGAGGAATGGGATGCCTATAGCGAACGGTGATAGCATTTATAGGTCTACAATCGGAACACAAGCGGAAACTTCCATCGGGCTTAGGCACAAGTATAACGGGAACGGCACAAGGGCTTAAGCTTTCACGTACATGACCGTTGTCGATTAGTTGTTGTACTTGCCGTTGAATCTCCTTGGTTTCTTCGGGATTGACACGGTATGGAGCTTTTTTTGGAAGTGGTGCTCCGGGGATGAGGTCGATTCGATGCTCAATGCCTCGTAGAGGAGGTAGACCCGGAGGTAGCTCATTGGGGAAAACATCTTGAAATTCCTGCAAAAGAGATTGAAACACCAAAGGTAGCTCGTGAGTGGTGTTAGTTTTTGGTTCTCCATCCTTGCACACAAGGACAAAGTGCATCACACTCGATGGGTTCTCACACACTTCTCTCATCTCACTTTTTGTGGCGAATAGTATGAGGTTTTTCTCTCAAGGTGAAGAGGCGCTCAAGTTTGGCTTGTTGGTCTCACTCATGTTTTGGTGTCTCACTTTCTCACTCTTCTCTCTATGGTGGGTGGCTTGCTTGTCGGCTATCACTTGACTAGGAGACATAGGTCGTAGCACATATTCCTTCCCTTTCATCTTGAAGCTATAGTGGTTGGTACGCCCATTGTGGACGACACCACGGTCGAATTGCCATGGTCGACCAAGAAGGAGATGGCAAATGATCATTGGGACCACATCACACTCCAAAGTGTCCTCATATGCACCAATTTTGAAGGAGACTTGGACCGTATGCTCAACTTGTATAGTGCCGGAGTCACTTAGCCATTGAACCTTGTAGGGGTGCGGGTGCTTCCTCTTGACCAATTGAAGCTTGTAGCATAGTTCTTCACTTTCCAAGTTGTGGCAACTACCTCCATCGATGATGACTTTGACAGACCTTCCATTGATGCTGGCCTTGGTGTGGAAGATATGGCATCGTTGGTCTTTTTCTTGTTGATGTTGAAGTGTCAAGACCTTGGAGACAATGAGAGCGGGGCTCGTATCTTCATCACAAAAGACTTGATCATCTTCATCCTCGTTCACGCGCCGGTGCATGGCCACTTGCTCAATAGCTTCCAGTTCATCTTCACTCATTGAGTCGTAGGTGCCATCATCGTTGAGGATCATGGTGCGCTTGTTGGTGCATTAGAAGGACTTGTGGCTTGGCCGCCACATGTGAAGCACTTGATTGAACTTGTCTTGACGGTCTCATCGATCGAAGTAGAGGAAGAAGCACGCAGCTTGTAGTTGCTTGTAGTAGGAGGAAGACGACTTGAATTTGACGAAGGTTTCTTGTATGTTGTCTTGTCGTCGTTGCTTGGAGAAGGCTTGGTTGAAGTAGATGTTGGAGGAGTTGTTGAAGCTTGATTGTTGGAGAAGCCGTATGTCTTGGAGGAGTACTTGGCATACTTGAAGTCATCTTGCACTTGACATTCCGCCTTGGTCGCTTGATGCACTAGCTCGATGAGGTTGGAGTAGGGTTGGAAGTCAGCGATCTTCTTGATGGGATGATTGAGTCCATTCAAGAATCGTGCCATTGTTTGCTCATCATCTTCCTTGACATTGGCTCGAATCATGGCTATCTCCATTTCCTTGTAGTATTCTTCAACACTCTTTGTTCCTTGCTTGAGGAGTTATAGCTTCTTGAAGAGATCACTTTTGTAGTAGGTGGGCACAAATCGTGCTCGCATGACATCCTTCATTTGAGCCCAAGTGGTGATTGGAGGGTCACCTCTTGCTTCTCGGCGCTCAACGACTTGTTCCCACCATATGAGCACATAGTCTTGGAACTCAAGTGATGCCATTGCGATCTTCTTCTCTTCCTCATAGTTGTGCAAACGAAAGATTTTGTCGACCTTCAATGCCCATGAGAGGTATTCTTCCGGATCATTGCTTCCATTGAACTTGGGCATTGAGAATTTGAGTTTTCCATAGCATTGCTCTTCATCTTGATAGCGGTTGCGATATCGCTCTTGCCTTGGAAAGTCCTCGAATGCTCGTTCCTCATGATGTCGCTCTTGGCATGGAGGATGGTCTTGAAGCACTTGTTCCACTTGGTGTCGCTCTTGTCATGGAGGAAGTCCATGATCAACTTGCTCTTGTTGAACTTGAGGTTGAGGTGGAGCTTGACGATGCACACGTGGTTGGTAGTTCCACTCTTGGATTTCTTCTCGAAGAGCTTCCTCTTTATTGCGCCGTTCGCGATTGCAGTTGGCAATGGCTCGACTTGATTCTTGAAGGGCACGTTCCGCCTAAGAGCTTGTGCTTCTCGTTGTTGTTGTTGAAGACGTTGAGCCTCGACGTCTTGTTCCTCTTGGTGTACACGCAATCGTTCTTCCTCTTGGTGCCGTAGTCGTTGTCGTTCTTGAGCTTGAGCAAAAGCGACTTGGTTTGATTGAGGACGAGGAACTTGCTCATCAACTTGCTCTTGTGAATGCTTGACGTGTAGCGGGTTGTGAGATGCATGACGGTCTTGACGCGCGGCTCGTCGAAGAATGGTCGATGACGGTGTACTTGAGCTGGAGAAGGTGTCGTCGGAGTGTCGACTTGAGTGGCTCCGTCTTGAGTAGGAAGAAGTTGAAGGAGGCCGGTTGACCAACAAAGCGCGGATCTCGTCCATTCTTGCATCGTTCTCCTGCTTGTGCGCATCGAGCTTGTTGTCGAAGTAGTCTCATGTATGTTGCTCGGAGAGTCGCAAGTCGGTGGCGAGGTTGTCGATGCGGTCGTTCATTGCTTGTTGCTCTTGATAGAGCGCTCGTTGTGCACCAAAGAGGTGGCTCTTGGTGAAGAATGATGACATGTCGTCGTCTTGCTCGATGAAGAGTGGGTTGGTAGAGGAACTTGGCCTATCCATCATAAGAAAGTGGTGGTGAGTAGGAAAATGAGAGAACAAAACCAAAGCTACCTTTTCCGAAGATTGTGGATGTAACAAGTACGATCCCACGTGATGTCACAATAGGGAATTGTACCGGGAATTGTTTCTCACACCTACAAGTAAATGGTCTATGGAGGAGCTTGGTTAGGAAAGGCACAAATAATTCAAGCAAATGTTAGTCAAGATATTGATAAAGTTGAGAAGATTCACAAATGGCAAATAAGACAAATAGATCAACCTCCCAAGATAACACGAGGAACACACACATGGAAGATAAATGGGATCCGCACAACCAAGGGGTGAGCTCGAAAATGTCTAATCACGGGAAAAGCTCTTGTCGTACGGATACTACAGAGACGCTAGCTCAATTGCACTAATGGGCTAGATACGCTAGTGCACCAACCTAATAGAGAATCCACTCGTCTCACTATCCCAAGTATGCTTATGTATGTGGTGACCAAGATGATGCACGTATGCTAAGGCTCGATGCTATTGCTTATAAGCTCTTTGCTCCTCTTCTCTTTTGCTTAAAAGCTTTTTTTTCAACTATGCCATGATGCTTGATATACGACACACACAACGAGGTAACAAGTAGTAAATGCACGGGATGGACGGAACACTAAATGGTGCACTAAGGCGTGGCCCGACAATACTCAACAAGCTAGTCTCGATGGGTAAGCTACGCAAAATGGCTCGAAGCTATCAAGTTAATGGCAAGGGAGTACAATGTGTCGTCGAGGTTACCGTCCTTGCTTACGGTCAAAGATGATCTTGTCGAAGCCGAAGTGTTGTCCGAGTCGATGATTGGTGGCGATGATGATACCAGCTTGCGCCTAAGTAGCCGAAACACCTTAGGACACCAAAGAAATCGCAACCGAACACTCAACAAACACGTGGAATGGCGCGGAAGAACACGAGAGGTGGTGGTGAAACAAAATAAGAAAAATAGAAAAATGGCCGAAACTTCCTGGATAGCCCGTGTGCACGGGGTAAGTGAGGCCCGTGTGCACGGCATCCCGCGTACACGGGGTCCCGATGGCCCATGTGCACGGGTTCTCCTGAGAGCGGATGATAGAGGCAAAGGTGTCCCGTCTTTCGATGAGATGGTGGATTTCGCTTTGGTGGAAGTCGACTTTGACGATCCGACTACGAACGTGCGAGGACGTCGCGCCTTAGCAATCGCTAAACCAACTCCGAGAGGTTATTGACCACGCCGGAGCACGATCAACCTGACCACGAGGGTCTGTTTCCTGCGAGCAAACGAAGAACAAGCAAGAAACTAAGATTGCAATCTGGATATTGCGAATATAAGATGAAAGCTTTATTGATCAAGGTGGGGTTCTGTGACGCCTTTGTCTGGTCGTTGAACACAAACGAAGTACGCGAAGTTGCAGCTATGGCGAACTTTTAATCTAAACAAAACCCAAAGTCTAAACGATGCCCTAAGGGCTGTATATATGGAGGAAGAGGGGGGAATTTCGTGGCCTTGGTGGAGGGGTCCGAAATCAACCCTATCTCTTGTTTCCCCACACATACGGACTCTAAAAATAGCCTATACTTATGTATTTCGAAATTACATGGGCCTGGCCCAATAATAAGGTGACGTAGCACCTAAAATAGCCTCAGGACGAAATTTATGAAGTGGCATCTTGTATATTTCGTCCAAGGCTTCATGCACCCATTATGGTGGCTTCAAAGTCCTGAAATCATCACTTGTAACTCCGTTCTTGTTCCCCTTGCGCATGCCATCATCTCCATGCTTGTTCTTGCTCCAATGTTCATCCTTCTCCAAGCTAGGCCCTTCATTTGTAAGCAAAACAAATGTATCCAATTTAGGCAGCATCATATTCTCATGAACATTAGAATCATTACCAAGAAACGAAAGTACCTGGTAATTTAGTTGGCGTGCACGAGCTCTAGTAATTGGTCCAGTATGTATAGCAGCAGGGGCTGTGGGTGTAACAATTGTATTGATGTCCTCATCAGATAGCATATTTGTTGTCGTGGATAGATTCTCGAAAATGGCACACTTTATACCATGTCATAAAAGCGATGATGCTGTTAATGTTGCTGATTTGTTCTTTCGTGAAATTATTCGCTTGCATGGTGTGCCAAATACTATTGTTTCAGATCGTGATACTAAATTTCTTAGCCACTTTTGGAGATGTTTATGGGCTAAGTTGGGGACTAAACTGCTTTTTAGTACTACTTGTCACCCCCAAACTGATGGACAAACTGAAGTAGTCAATAGAACGTTGTCTACTATGCTTAGGGCTGTTTTGAAGAATAATAAGAAAATGTGGGAGGAATGCTTGCCTCATATTGAATTTGCTTATAATCGTTCATTGCATTCTACTACTAAGATGTGCCCTTTTGAAGTTGTGTATGGTTTCCTACCTCGTGCACCTATTGATTTGTTGCCTCTTCCATCTTCGGAGAAGGTTAATTTTGTTGCTAAACAACGTGCTGAATTGATTTTAAAAATGCATGAGTTAACTAAGGAAAACATTGAGCGCATGAATGCTAAATATAAACTTGCTGGAGATAAGGGTAGAAAACATGTTGTGTTTGCACCTGGAGATCTTGTTTGGTTACATTTGCGTAAGGATAGATTTCCTGATTTGCGCAAATCAAAGTTAATGCCACGTGCTGATGGTCCCTTTAAGGTGTTAGAGAAAATAAATGATAATGCATATAAACTTGAGCTGCCTGCAGATTTTGGGGTTAGTTCCACTTTTAACATTGCAGATTTGAAGCCTTATTTGGGTGAGGAAGATGAACTTTCGTCGAGGACGACTTCATTTCAAGAAGGGGAGGATGATGAGGACATCAATACAATTGTTACACCCACAGCCCCTGCTGCTATACATACTGGACCAATTACTAGAGCTCGTGCACGCCAATTAAATTACCAGGTACTTTCGTTTCTTGGTAATGATTCTAATGTTCATGAGAATATGATGCTGCCTAAATTGGATACATTTGTTTTGCTTACAAATGAAGGGCCTAGCTTGGAGAAGGATGAACATTGGAGCAAGAACAAGCATGGAGATGATGGCATGCGCAAGGGGAACAAGAACGGAGTTAAAAGTGATGATTTCAGGACTTTGAAGCCACCATAATGGGTGCATGAAGCCTTGGACGAAATATACAAGATGCCACTTCATAAATTTCGTCCCGAGGCTATTTAAGGTGCTGCGTCACCTTATTATTGGGCCAGGCCCATGTAATTTCGAAATACATAAGTATAGGCTATTTTTAGAGTCCGTATGTGTGGGGAAACAAGAGATAGGGTTGATTTCGGACCCCTCCACCAAGGGCCACGAAATTCCCCCCTCTTCCTCCATATATACAGCCCTTAGGACATCGTTTAGACTTTGGGTTTTGTTTAGATTAAAAGTTCGCCATAGCTGCAACTTCGCGTACTTCGTTTGTGTTCAACGACCAGACAAAGGCGTCACAGAACCCCACCTTGATCAATAAAGCTTTCATCTTATATTCGCAATATCCAGATTGCAATCTTAGTTTCTTGCTTGTTCTTCGTTTGCTCGCAGGAAACAGACCCTCGTGGTCAGGTTGATCGTGCTCCGGCGTGGTCAATAACCTCTCGGAGTTGGTTTAGCGATTGCTAAGGCGCGACGTCCTCGCACGTTCGTAGTCGAATCGTCAAAGTCGACTTCCACCAAAGCGATATCCATCATCTCATCGAAAGATCGGGACCCTCGCCTCTATCAAGTGGTATCAGATTTCCAGGTTGCTCGGTGAGATTTTACAGTTTTTCGTAGTTTAGATCGAGTCTGTTCTTCATACCTACAGTCCACGAAAAAGCCACAAAAAAAATTAGGGTTAGTTCATCATATCCGAACCAATCTGAGCCTTTGCATAATCTTTTTAGGGTTTTGCTTTGTTGAATTTGCGGTTGCATCATCGTGTCTAGTTGCTGGTCTTAGAGTCTAGTCTTTTAGAGTTTCGAGTTCTGGTCATAAGTTGTCACGCCGCCGCCGCACCATCATCATCGCCCCTGCCATCTACCACCACCGCTCCGAATCCGTATCCATATACCACCACCAATCCGTGTCCATATACCACCACCGATCCATATCCATATACTACCACCGCTACCACCACCGCTGCCATATACCACCACCATATATCCACCACCAATCCGAGTTCCTTGCTTATTAGGGTTGTTTTCGAGATCCATCTAGTTTCCGATTCGTGTTTCCTTGCCGGAGTAGGTTTCGGAAAAAAAAAAGAGTCGGGTAGCCACGCTCCGTTTAGGCCCAAAATTTTTCGAAAACGCATTTTTCGAAAAATTTTCTGGCTATTCTATTTTTAGGTGTTTCTGAGTGTTTTGAGACAGGTGCCATTATAGGAAGTTTTTTTTGACCCGTTTCCAGTTTTTGGGTCCGGGAAGTCAAAAAAAAAAATTGGTCGAAAAAATTTCGTGCCCATCCTGTCTGATAGAGGCAAAGGTGTCCCGTCTTTCGATGAGATGATGGATTTCGCTTTGGTGGAAGTCGACTTTGACGATCCGACTACGAACGTGCGAGGACGTCGCGCCTTAGCAATCGCTAAACCAACTCCGAGAGTTTATTGACCACGCCGGAGCACGATCAACCTGACCACGAGGGTCTGTTTCCTGCGAGCAAACGAAGAACAAGCAAGAAACTGAGATTGCAATCTGGATATTGCGAATATAAGATGAAAGCTTTATTGATCAAGGTGGGGTTCTGTGACGCCTTTGTCTGGTCGTTGAACACAAACGAAGTACGCGAAGTTGCAGCTATGGCGAACTTTTAATCTAAACAAAACCCAAAGTCTAAACGATGCCCTAAGGGCTGTATATATGGAGGAAGAGGGGGGAATTTCGTGGCCCTTGGTGGAGGGGTCCGAAATCAACCCTATCTCTTGTTTCCCCACACATACGGATTCTAAAAATAGCCTATACTTATGTATTTCGAAATTACATGGGCCTGGCCCAATAATAAGGTGACGCAGCACCTAAAATAGCCTCGGGACGAAATTTATGAAGTGGCATCTTGTATATTTCGTCCAAGGCTTCATGCACCCATTATGGTGGCTTCAAAGTCCTGAAATCATCACTTGTAACTCCGTTCTTGTTCCCCTTGCGCATGCCATCATCTCCATGCTTGTTCTTGCTCCAATGTTCATCCTTCTCCAAGCTAGGCCCTTCATTTGTAAGCAAAACAAATGTATCCAATTTAGGCAGCATCATATTCTCATGAACATTAGAATCATTACCAAGAAACGAAAGTACCTGGTAATTTAGTTGGCGTGCACGAGCTCTAGTAATTGGTCCAGTATGTATAGCAGCAGGGGCTGTGGGTGTAACAATTGTATTGATGTCCTCATCACACACCATGCAAGCGAATAATTTCACGAAAGAACAAATCAGCAACATTAACAGCATCATCACTTTTATGACATGGTATAAAGTGTGCCATTTTCGAGAATCTATCCACGACAACAAATATGCTATCCCTCCCCTTCTTTGTTCGAGGTAAACCTAAAACAAAGTCCATAGATATATCCTCCCAAGGAACACTAGGTACAGGCAAAGGCATATATAAACCATGAGGATTGAGTCGTGACTTAGCTTTTTGACATGTAGTGCAGCGAGCAATAAAACGCTCAACATCCCGTCTCATCTTTGGCCAAAAGAAATGTGTAGCAAGTACGTCCTCCGTCTTCTTCACGCCAAAGTGTCCCATTAATCCTCCTCCATGCGCCTCCTGCAACAACAAAAGACGAACGGAGCTAGCTGGAATGCATAGCTTGTTAGCACGAAACACAAATCCATCGTTAACGACAAACTTGTTCCACATTCTTCCTTCTTTACAATTCTGCATTACATCTTTAAAATCAGCATCATGCACATATTAATCTTTGATGGTCTCCAAACCAAATATTTTGAAGTCAAGTTGTGAAAGCATAGTATAGCGACGAGACAATGCATCAGCAATAACATTTTCTTTTCCCTTCTTGTGTTTAATGACATAAGGGAAAGTCTCAATGAATTCAACCCATTTAGCATGTCTACGATTCAGTTTAGCTTGACTTTTAATATGTTTCAAAGATTCATGATCAGAATGTATAACAAACTCTTTGGGCCATAAATAATGTTGCCATGTTTCTAAAGTCCTAACAAGAGCATATAATTCTTTATCATAAGTAGAATAATTCAGACTAGGCCCACTCAATTTTTCAGAAAAGTATGCAACAGGTTTGCCATCTTGTAATAACACACCTCCTAATCCAATTCCACTAGCATCACATTCAAGCTCAAAAGTCTTATTAAAATCAGGAAGTTGGAGTAAAGGAGCATGTGTCAACTTATCTTTCAATACCGTAAAGGCTTCTTCCTGTGCGGTACCCCAAACAAAAGGCACATCCTTCTTTGTAAGCTCGTTGAGAGGTGCAGCAATGGTGCTGAAATCTCTCACAAAACGCCTATAGAATCCAGCGAGGCCAAGAAAACTCCTCACTTGTGTGACCGTTTTGGGCTGCGGCCAACTCTCAATAGCTTCAATCTTGGCTTTGTCAACTTCAATTCCCTGTGGAGTAACAACATAGCCAAGAAAAGATACTCGGTCGGTGCAAAAGGTGCACTTCCCAAGGTTACCAAACAAACGTGCATCACGTAGAGCAATAAAAACAGCACGTAAATGTTCCAAATGTTCTTCCAAAGATCTGCTATAAATCAGTATGTCATCAAAGTAAACTACCACAAATCGTCCAATGAAAGCACGTAAAACTTCGTTCATTAATCTCATGAAAGTACTAGGTGCATTAGTTAACCCAAAAGGCATGACTAACCACTCATATAATCCAAACTTAGTTTTAAATGCTGTTTTCCATTCATCTCCCAATTTCATACGAATTTGATGGTAGCCACTACGCAAATCAACTTTGATGGTCTTCAGGAGCCATGTATTGCGTCTCATGATCAGAATCATCTCCACCATGTTCTTCACGTGTAATAAGAGCCAAAGTCTCCTCATCATAGTCACTAGCGGACTCATATCCACCATCCGCGGTAGCAATCATCACACGCGGAGATTTGCATTCTCTCGCATAATGACCTCCTCCCTTACAACGACGACAAATAATATCACTTGTGTGCCCTGTTGATGCCATGGAAGAAGAAGAACGCTGTGCAGGCCCCGCAGGTGCGCTCTTGGCAGATAATGGTGGTTGTGCCTGTTTTCTTGTATCACGGCTGGAGGAGGCACCGGATGGAGGTGCTGGTGCAGTTGAAGTAGAAGATGCACGCGGTGTCCATGATGAAGGTCGGCCTGCAGAAAAGTTAGTTCGCGCCAATGCTTGTCGATCCTGCACTTCACGTTCAGCTTTACAAGCAAGATGGAATAAATGAGTGATATTAGTATACTCCTTATTGTCTAGAATGGTCTGAATCTCTCTATTTAATCCACCCAGAAAACGTGCAAGCATAGCTTCATTCTCCTCAACAATACCACATCTAATCATGCCAGTTTGTAATTCCTGATAATATTCTTCTACAGAATTTTTTCCTTGTCTTAAACGCTGCAATTTTTGAAGCAATTCACGTTGATAATATGGTGGAACCCGACGCGTACGCATAGCAGTTTTCAAAGCAGCCCAAGTAGTTGGAATAGGATACAATCTACAATGTTCAGACCACCATACACATGCAAAACTAGTGAAAGCACAAACAGCAGCAGCAACTCGTCTCTCCTCAGGATATTGTAAACATGTAAATCGTTGTTCAGTTTCTAACTCCCAAGTAAGATATATATCAGGAACATATCTACCCTCAAATGGTGGAATATTCAATTTCAGTTTAGGAATATGGACATCATCTCGTACCTGAGGTGGTGGTGCAGGCCTACCATTACGAATATATACCTGAGGTCGACCTGCTGGTGGTGGTACAGGTGGCTGCACGTAGTGTTGATTTTGATCAACCTCATCCTCATAGTCTCCCACATAATCATCCTCCTCCGCATCAGCAGCAGGAGCCACAGAAGTATCAACAACAGCACCAACAGTTTGGCCAAACGCAAGAGGAACACGGCTTGCTCGGCGGAGGTCTGCTTCGCGACGTGGAGGTAGTCGTTGTTGTTGTTGTTGTTGGAGAGGTGCGTTAGCTGCAGCGGGTGGTGGTGGTGGAAGACGCGCGAGCAATTCATTAAACTTGTTATCGAGCTTTGTTTCGAACGTCTTCTCAAAGCCAGTGATCTTCTCCATGGCCTCTTCAAAATTGTTCAGCACATCTTGCACCTGTTCAGTCATCATTTGCTGAAACTTATCATGAAGCTCCTTGTTCGATAAATTCTCCCAGTCAATCTCGTCGGCTTGTGATCCTGGCATGGTTAGCAGCAATAGAAACACACAAGAATATGATCCTACAGACTATGAACAAGTGGTGGTGGTGGGTGTCACAAATCCGTCAAGCAAATCTCAAATTCTGGGCCTAAACGGAGCGTGGCTACCCGACTCTTTTTTTTTTCCGAAACCTACTCCGGCAAGGAAACACGAATCGGAATCTGGATGGATCCCGAAAACAAACCTAATAAGCAAGGAACTCGGATTGGTGGTGGATATATGGTGGTAGATGGCAGCGGTGGTGGTATATGACAGTTGTGGTGGTATATGGATACGGATTCGAAGCGGTGGCGGATAAGCGGTGGTGGTAGATGGCAGGGGTGATGATGATGGTGCGGCGGCGGCGTGACAACTTATGACCAGAACTCGAAACTCTAAAAGACTAGACTCTAAGACCAGCAACTAGACACGACGATGCAACCGCAAATTCAACAAAGCAAAACCCTAAAAAGATTATGCAAAGGCTCAGATTGGTTCGGATATGATGAACTAACCCTATTTTTTTTTTTTTGGCTTTTTCGTGGACTGTAGGTATGAAGAACAGACTCGATCTAAACTACGAAAAACTGTAAAATCTCACCGAGCAACCTGGAAATCTGATACCACTTGATAGAGGCAAAGGTGTCCCGTCTTTCGATGAGATGGTGGATTTCGCTTTGGTGGAAGTCGACTTTGACGATCCGACTACGAACGTGCGAGGACGTCGCGCCTTAGCAATCGCTAAACCAACTCCGAGAGGTTATTGACCACGCCGGAGCACGATCAACCTGACCACGAGGGTCTGTTTCCTGCGAGCAAACGAAGAACAAGCAAGAAACTAAGATTGCAATCTGGATATTGCGAATATAAGATGAAAGCTTTATTGATCAAGGTGGGGTTCTGTGACGCCTTTGTCTGGTCGTTGAACACAAACGAAGTACGCGAAGTTGCAGCTATGGCGAACTTTTAATCTAAACAAAACCCAAAGTCTAAACGATGCCCTAAGGGCTGTATATATGGAGGAAGAGGGGGGAATTTCGTGGCCCTTGGTGGAGGGGTCCGAAATCAACCCTATCTCTTATTTCCCCACACATACGGACTCTAAAAATAGCTTATACTTATGTATTTCGAAATTACATGGGCCTGGCCCAATAATAAGGTGACGCAGCACCTAAAATAGCCTCGGGACGAAATTTATGAAGTGGCATCTTGTATATTTCGTCCAAGGCTTCATGCACCCATTATGGTGGCTTCAAAGTCCTGAAATCATCACTTGTCACTCCGTTCTTGTTTCCCTTGCGCATGCCATCATCTCCATGCTTGTTCTTGCTCCAATGTTCATCCTTCTCCAAGCTAGGCCCTTCATTTGTAAGCAAAACAAATGTATCCAATTTAGGCAGCATCATATTCTCATGAACATTAGAATCATTACCAAGAAACGAAAGTACCTGGTAATTTAATTGGCGTGCACGAGCTCTAGTAATTGGTCCAGTATGTATAGCAGCAGGGGCTGTGGGTGTAACAATTGTATTGATGTCCTCATCAGCGGATGAACTGATTTGATTTCGTGGTGAATTCCAAGTTTTTGGCCAAATTCTAGTGGGGGAAGGGTGGGGATGATGGTGGAGGGGTAGATCCACTTGCCCAACACCAAATTCGTGGATCAAATCTACCAAATCTCACAAGATCAACAAATTGCAAGAAAAATTTTTGGGGCTATTTTTGGTGGGGATTTTCGGATTAGGACGAAAAACAACAAAATCAAGCTAGAAAGTGGAAGGTAGGGACTCCAAGATGTCAATCAACATGGCTCATGATACCAAGATGATGTAGGGTAGAACCCTAGGAAGGACCTTTTCACACTTGGAGGGGAAAAAGGAGAGAAACCACAAGAACAACAAGAACACAAAGATGAACACAAGAGGTAATCACTCCAACAATTCCTGATTACACATCCACTAGGGTAACAACACAAGATCCACAAGTCACAAACACAATCAAAGGAAAGATACAATGGCAAAGTTCATCCCAAATCCAAAGGAAGAGGGGTCTTGAAGGTAGTCTTCTCCCAATGGAGGTCTTGAAATCCTCAAGGATTCTTCCCTATGGGGTCTTGATCCTCAAAGAGGGAAGGTAATGGAGCAAAGCTCACCAAGATCTCATCTAATACTTTGCTAACCCTAAACATGGTCCTAGGTACAGAATATATAGCCTTGGGGTCGAAGGAGAAGAAGGGGAGCCGAAGATGCAATCTAAGCCGGCCATCCTGGGAGGCCCGTGCGCACGGGGTAAGTTGGGCCCGTGCGCATGGGGGTCCCGTGGGCACGGTACAAGCCCGTGCG
This sequence comes from Triticum dicoccoides, assembly GCF_002162155.2. Lineage (NCBI taxonomy): Eukaryota > Viridiplantae > Streptophyta > Magnoliopsida > Poales > Poaceae > Triticum > Triticum dicoccoides. The sequence goes on from NC_041381.1 coordinate 277,800,465, forward strand.
CACGTGGTGCTCCAGCGCATGTTTCCTGTGTAGCCCGTGGGCACGGGGTCTCGGGGGGCCGTGCGCATGGGGTCACCTGGGACTTCCTGTGTTGCTGCTGTTGCACTCCGTCTTGATTCGTACGGCCTTGGGGTGGTCCTCCTTCTTCTTGGGGATGCTCCAGAGCTCCTTGGTGGTGTTCCTCTTAATACCTAAGGAGGCATAGCATATTTTGGTGAGGTAGTAGACATGCTCCATTTGTGTCCATATGCAAGTCTAGTAGGAAGGAGTTCACCTTGGTTTCCAAAGCACGTGCTCTAGCTCTTGGCATGGGTCCTCGTGGGGTTGGATGTATCGATGTAGAGTCCATGGGGATGATGGAAGGATGCTCCGCATCAACCGAGCATGGGAAACTCCCTTCGGTCATGGAGACGAGCTACAAGGTGCCACATCATATGGGCCTCCAACACCAAGATGGTGACAAGACGGTCGAGCAAGGGCCATCCCCTTCGACCACGGCGACGAGCGCGAACCTCTTCAACAACATGAGGACGGCGCCCATATTGGACTCTACTCCAAGTCAATCTACGCGACCGCACATGGAGACATTTGCACCAACATCTCTCCGACACCCACATATGTTGAGATGCCCCAAGTGCCATGTGAGGAGAGCCACCACCACATGAGTGACATGAGTGACTCCACAATATGTGACATTGAGAGCATTCCCTATGAGAGGATGAGTGTGACCACCACTAGCCCCACACATGAGAGCATGCCACACATCCTATGTGAGTTTGAGCGCCATTCGAGTGACTCCACCAACCATATGAGTGAGAGCACCCTTGAGGGAGTGAGTGAGCCACAACAATTAGTGGGTGAGATAGTTTACACGACATGTGAGGCCACTATGATTTCTAACGACTTAACCTCTACTCCGAGTGTGTTTCCTTCTTTGGTGCTAGGTCTCCTACATGACGACATGCCTACCCTCGACGAGTCCATCCCTCCAATGGGAAACCGATAGCCATGGTGGACAATGATGCACCCCCCCCACATGGTTCCTTCAAGATGAAGATGACAACAATTGGACTTCAACACCTCACCTACAACACATGAGCTATGCTCCAAAGGTAACATAGGTGATGGTGCTTCTCTTGTCCCACTAGTGGACTCTTTTGACATCGATTGCTCCCATGATGTTGACCCACCTATTCCCATGCTTCATGCTAGTGAAACTTCTTCATGCCTTGACTTACCTATTTATGATGAATATGATGATGAGCATGTTGAGTTTCCTAGTTGTGATGCTATGCTTCATAGGATATCTTGTGAAAATTCTTTTGGTCACATCATGTTTGACAATCCATTGAACTTGTCATATGCTATGAGTGAGATCTCCCATATTGCCTCATTTCAATCTCAAGATAGTAACTATGCATGCCCTATTAAAATAAATCCCATTTGCACTTATGGCATAAATGACGAGATGATGGTCATAGGCTTTTGCTTCTGTTGTGATGATATTGACATGCTTCCTTTACATGATTTGCGCAATTCATCTACTATGTCATGCCATGATCACATTGTTCCAAATATGCATTGTTTTGGATGTTTTCAATATTCTCCACGTGATGTTTCTACTCTTGCTCATGAGGAGATCCCCATAGTTTCCTCATACATATTAGGAGATCTTGATGCATTCCATACTTTGCATGCTTCCCATGACTGCGTGCACCATATGCATTCCATGAATAACAATGCTCTAGATAATTCTCATGATGCATTACACAATTTGAGTCTCCATTATGTCATACATAACAACAAACCTATCATGATGGATGACATGTTTCTACATCACGCATCTCATTTATTTGAGCATTGGATATTTTGTGCTAACCGACACATGCATGTGCGCATCATGATGGATGATGTGTACATATACCACGCACACACAATTTTTCCTTTGTCTTTGTTTTGTCTAGGTACTCACATATACTCGTCAACCTCTCAATCTCAAGAGTTGACGAAGCAATCTCTTGAGAGCAACGATGCTCTGGGATCCCGTGGACTATCCTTACCACCATTCCCTTCGCGCAAGGACTACGCGCATCTCTTCTACTTGGCTCTCACACGGCTATGGGCTATTTACCACTTGTCACCTTATGCTCATTTTCCCGTGTTCACTTTGCATGTTATCCTTGCTTCTATGCCTTCGCCATGCAATTGTGACCCTTGCTTGCATCTACCCATGATTCACCATTATGATACTCCTATGTGTATTTGCATGCTTGGTGGAGATCCTTGTTGCTTTTGCCATGATTTCTTTGTGCCCCATGCTATTGATGATTGTTGTGTTGGGAGAGTCATGATGACCCATTGCTACTTACATATGGTATCTCGCCAATACATTGATGATATTTTTATCATATCTTGCTTTCATGCTTGTGATATGTCATGTGCATTATTCATGCCTGCTATTTGCACACATGACATGCTTGACATGATTCCTCCTAGTATGTTGCATCTTCGCACTACTAGCTTGCTTGACTTGATCACTATGTTTGCTTGCTATGCTTCATCACCCATGTTCCACTATTGCTTGCTTTCTTGGGTTGATGACATATATGCTCATGCCTCTCACATGATATATCTTGATCATTGTCTCTTGTGTCCATTAGTTGCCTCTCTCATATCCACTTGTATTGAATGCAACCATACTATGCTTATTGATCTTGGAGACTTTGACACTTTACTTGTGATGCATGCTTGTTTGATTGAGCCTCTTGTATTTGGATGTTCTTACATCATATGCGTCCATACTTTGAAATGCTCCCTTGTACTTTCTTATGAAGATCATGATGCATACACTTGTTGGGTATCTTACCACTCGAATGATGGGTTTTGCATTTTTGCTAACCTCATTTGTTTTTCCGAGTGTTTATCATGTTCTTTCATTTTGGAGGATTCACAAGGCGGTGCCGTTATGCGACATATTGGTTATGCGAAGGCATACATGATGTACAACTCCAACATCTTTGGGAACCTTCTTGAGGTGAACTCCTTCTCTTTGAGCCATCCTCAAATACGCATATTGGATGGGTCACTCTTTCTTTGTTGTTTCCTTCTTGTTGTCTACATGATACATCTCACGAACGGAGGAGCGACATTGGAGATTGGCTCTATGGACCTTTATATTGAGGAGCGCTTGAACTTGGTTGCACCTTCGGTCTTCCACTCTTGCCACAACATCGAGCATTGGTATACCAACACCTCCATATTTGTTGATTGTTCTCATACATGTCATGCTCGATGGACATATCATACTCACCGCAAGTTTGCACCCTATGCATGGATTGACTCACATTATGCTTGCCTTGTTGCATTTATTTCCATGATATCCATGATATATGAGCTTGTTCACTTCCTTAGCAAATTTGTTGTGATCTTCCTTGATGGCATATTCATACATCATGATCATATTGCCCATCATCAATTGCATGACAACATAATCACATTGAGCACCTATTACCATGTTCATGCTCTTGATAAACCGTCTCTCTATGAAATCATTTTGCATAATGGTAGAATTTGTAGCTTTGTGCACCATTCTAATTATCCCATGAATACTTTGCATATCATTCTAGATCATCTTGATAAGCATCATGTGTCTTGCCATGCACCATCTTGTTGCACAGACTCATATTTACTTGATGGACCCTTTGTGTGCGCTAACCATTGTATTTCCAAGTGTACTTTGTGTTTGCTTCTTTTGCATGTATACCACTCTGGAGACACCTTGGAGTACTTGGATTGTGCCATGCCTTCAACTTCGTTCAACTACAAGTCCGTCCACGACAACCGTTTCCATGGTGATGAGGATCACGATCCGACGTCGGATCTTTCCCAAGGGGGGGGGAGATGATGCGGAGCATACCACGCTCATCCCCATGTACACTCCGACTACTCCCCAAGTCCCAAGGATACATAAGATGGGACCTCGACTATGCGCCATTGGACACAAGGTGAACCCCTTCCTAAATGCTTCCCCTTTCCATTCATGTGAGACATGGTTGCTACCTAATGCAAGGACACTACGCATTCCTAGGTACCAAGGAGACCCTCTCGGAGATGCTCGGAATGATGGACAAGTCCCCAAGTATAAGGATGAAGGAGCACGACGAGAGGAACCGGAGAAAGGCTACATGACCCGGACATCCGGCCCCGGCCCGGAAATTCGGCCCCTGAAGATGTCAACAACAGCAGCAGCCCAGCCATCGAAGTGCTACAGGGCCCGGACATCCGACCCGTCTCCCGGACATCCAGCCTCCCCTGCCTGCATGCAGTGCGTCCGGGCCAAGGCCCATGTACCCCTTCGCCCCTTAGACTATATATACTCCCCCTCCACCTACATTTTAGGGTTAGCATTGGTGTAGCTCATATTTGTGTGAGAGCCTTGCTCATCCACTTGGATACTTCTCCTCGGAGTTCACGACCTCTTCGGAGAAGATCCCCCAAGCGGATTCAAGACCCCTTTCTACGGAAGATCATCAAGACCTCCTCACGGAGAAGAATGGTTCCTTTGTATCCTTACCTTTGTTGATTGTGGATCTTGAGTTACTCTATGTGTTCGGTGATCTAGCACTTGTGTGATTGATTCCTTTGTCGGTTGAGTGATTCTCTCGTTTCTCCCTGTGTTTTCCCTTGTGATTTCCGTGCGTTCTTCGTGTTTCCCCCCGTAGGATCCACTCCAAACGTGAAAGATCAGCCCCGAGGGTTCCGCCCTACATCACATTTGCACCTACATCTCTCCGACCCCCACCCCTACAAGCCTGTGATTTGTCGGTTAAGAAGCTTGTGTGGTACATCATCTCCCCGACCCCCGGACATCCGGCCATCCCGAAAATCCGGCCATTAGCCCGGAAATCCGGCTCCTGGAGCGCAATTTCACGCCCCGTTCTGGACATCAGGTACCGGAAATCCGGCCCGAGCCCCGGATGTCCGGCCCTTGTCATTTCAGCTTTTCCCGTTTCACCGTTTCGGTCATAACTAATTCATCCGGAGTCCGATTTTGACGTTCTTTAGCTCGTTGTGAAGCTATTGACATCCCCCATCCCACAAAAATACCACCAACACCATTTGACTCCATCAAATTTTTGAAAATTTGGCAAGTTTGCCTAGGCCCTCCACCATATCATCCGCATAGCCACCACCGACTTCCGCAACCTAACCCAATTTGTTCACCATAGCATTAGTGGTTGTTTGAGTTGTGATTTGAGTCTCCTAAGGTGTTTAGGCTACTTAGGGACGGTTGCTTCTTCATCAACCACCACCACCAACATAACTTCCGCATAGGCTTGCCCACCATACACTTCCGCCAACCCAACTTAACTCATTTTGTTTGTGTTCTGAGTTGTGTCTCCTAAGGTGTTTCGGCTACTTAGGGACCGTGTGCTTTCAACTTTGACACGTGTATAGCCCATTCATTCCACTTCCGCATTGCCAAGTGCAAACCACCATCGCTTTCCGCTACCACCATTTTGACATTTGACATTTGAGATTTTGAGTTCGCGGTTTTTCCGTTTCCTAAGGTGTTTCGGCTACTTAGAGACGAGTCTCCATCATCTTGGTTTCTACATCAAGAACACCGCTACTCATCATCATCGAACGGTAACCTCCATATCATCTTGGTATCGTGGTAACCCTCCGTTGTATATTCCCCTTGCCATTGCATTGTTAACCCCTAGCCCATTTTGCGTTACTTGCCCATCGAGACTAGCCATTTGAGTATTGCTGGCAATGTTACTTGTGCACATTAGTGATCATACTTCCCATAGCATACATACCATATCATCGTGGTGCATATATTGGTATCATATCTTGTGTCACAAGTTTGTTCCTGCATATACACAACTGCTATCTTGGTTTGTGCATTGTGCAAAAGTGGTCATAGAAAAAAAAACAAATAAAGCTTTTAAGCAAAGAAAGAGAGCAAAGAAGCTTGTAAGCAAGTGCCATAGAATCATACCACATTGCATATAAGATTGTCATATCCGATCATCTTGGATCATCTTGAGAGAAACACCGGGAACCATACATACATAGCATACTTGGGATAGAAGTTTATCCATTTTGCATCTTATAGGTTGTGCACAAGTGTCGTATCCGCCCATAGAGCAATTGTGCTAGCGTCTCTCTTGAGTTGTGCAACACGAGCATTTTCTGTGGATTCCATATTTTGTGCTCACTCTTTGGTTGCACGACCCCATTTATCTATCCGTGTGTGTGTTTTCGTGTGCCACATATTGCTATTGGTCCATTTGTTTCACTTGCGAATTTGTGAATCTCTTTCAACATTATTGACTCTTGCTATCATTTTGCATCAAATTTTTGTGGTACTATCCTCACCGAGCTCCACCATATGCTTTACTTGTGTAGGTGTGAGAACCGACAAGGATTGGTACCAATAGTGCTATTTCATTGTCCACATTTGAGTGAACTTGATTCATTGTCAACATCGGTCAAGGTACATTGGTATAAGTTCTTCTCTTTCTCCCACTCATATTTGCTCGATTCTTGTGATGGATAGGCAAGGCATTTCCTCTCCGGTCTATGAAAACAACGACGGCGTGAACAACTACATCTCCAAAGCGTCCATCTTCGATCTACAACGACAAATGCAAGGCGCACAATCAAGATTGCGAGAGCGCATCGAGAACATCTCCATCGACATTCGTCACTCCGAAGCAAGGAAAATGGACTACATCGACAAGAAGCTTTCCGACCATAAAGAGGAGCAAGATGCAAGGATGGAGGAGATTAGATCCTTGATCAAGTCTTCTTTCCCCTTCGTCGTCTTCAAGGCGGCGACATTCAATCCACAAGTCTTCGGAGTGCAGAAACGATGCAAGTGCAAATCGTCCTCGTCCACATCTACATGGCGACCACCATCACGTTCGTGATCCACATTGTCATGCAGGGCAAGTAACCTCCAAGGAACATGTGCATGACGACGACGAACGACACCTACTACAAGCTCAAGCACAACAATGACATCATCATCACGAAGATGCTCCACAAGCGCAAATGCACAAGTCCCAAAAAGCCCTACTTCACGCCAAGTCCAAGCTTCAAGAGCACAAAAGAAGACCGCGAGACGACCACCACCAAGATGGCGCTACGGCTACATCAACCACTTCAGCATCTTCGCCAAGTGTTCTCAAGGCATCTTCGCCTTTGGACGTATGACATCTTCGCCTACTTCCCACGTGTACGCCTACATCGACTTCATCAAGTCCAAGACGACTACCTACGAGCGAGGGTGTCACTTCCATCTTTGGAAGCCCCTCAAGGAAGATGGTCGAGCATGGGAAATTCCCTTCGGTCATGGAGACGAGCTACGAGGTGCCACATCATATGGGCCTCCCACACCAAGACAGTGACAAGAAGGTCGAGCAAGGGCCATCCCCTTCGACCACGGCGACGAGCGCTAACCTCTTCAACAACATGAAGACGGCGCCCACATTGGACTCATACTCCGAGTCAAGCTACGTGACCGATCATGGAGACATTTGCACCTATACCTCTCTGACACCCACATATGTCGAGATGCCCAATTTGTCATGTGAGGAGAGCCACCACCACATGAGTGACATGAGTGACTCCACCATATGTGACATTGAGAGCATTCCCTATGAGAGGATGAGTGTGACCACCACTAGCCCCACACATGAGAGCATGCCACACATCCTATGAGAGGTTGAGCACCATTTGAGTGACTCCACCAACAATATGAGTGAGAGCATCTTTGAGGGAGTGAGTGAGCCACAACACTTAGAGAGTGAGGTAGTTGACACGGCACGTGAGGCCACTATGATTTCTAACGACTTAACCTCTACTCCTAGTGTATTTTCTTCTTTGGTGCTAGGTATCCTACATGACGACATGCCTATCCTCGACGAGTCCATCCCTCCATTGGGAAAACCGATGGCCATGGTGGACGATGATGCACCCCCCACATGGTTCCATCAAGATGAAGATGACAACGAGACGATCTTCAACACCTCACCTACAACACATGAGCGACGCTCCAAAGGTAACATAGGTGATGGTGCTTCTATTGTCCCACTGGTGAACTCTCTTGACATCAATTGCTCCCATGATGTTGACCCACCTATTCCCATGCTTCATGCTAGTGAGACTTCTTCATGCCTTGACTTACCTATATATGACGAATATGATGATGAGCATGTTGAGTTGCCTAGTTGTGATGCTATGCTTCATAGGATATCATGTGAAAATTCTTTTGGTCACTTCATGTTTGACAATCCATTGAACTTGTCATATGCTATGAGTGAGATCTCCCATATTGCCTCATGTCAATTTCAACATAGTAACTATGCATTCCCCATTAAAATAAATCCCATTTGCACTTATGGCATAGATGACGAGATGATGGTCATAGGCTTTTGCTTCTCTTGTGATGATATTGCCATGCTTCCTTTACATGATTTGCGCAATTCATCTACTATGTCATGCCATGATCACATTGTTCCAAATATGCATTGTTTTGGATGTTGTCAATATTCTCCACGTGATGTTTCTACTCTTGCTCATGAGTAAAACCCCATAGTTTCCTCATACATATTAGGAGATCTTGATTCATTCCATACTTTGCATGATTCCCATGACTGCGTGCACATTATGCATTCCATGAATAGCAATGCTCTAGATATTTCTCATGATGCATTACACAATTTGAGTCTCCATTATGTCATACATAACAACAAACCTATCATGATGGATGACATGTTTCTATATCACGCATCTCATTTATTTGAGCATTGGATATTTTGTGCTAACCGACACATGCATGTGCGCATCATGATGGATGATGTGTACATATACCACGCACACACAATTTTTCCTTTGTATTTGTTTTGTGTAGGTACTCACATATACTCGTCAACCTCTCAATCCCAAGAATTGACGAAGCGAGCTCTTGAGAGCAACGATGCTTTGGGATCCCGTGGACTATCCTTACCACCATTCCCTTCGCGCAAGGACTACGCGCATCTCTTCTACTTGGCTCTCACACGGTTATGGGCTATTTATCACTTGTCACCTTATGCCCATACTATTGTGTTCACTTTGCATGTTATGCTTGCTTCTATGCCTTTGCCATGCAATTGTGACCCTTGCTTGCATCTACCCATGATTCACCATTATTCTACTCCTATGTGTATTTGCATGCTTGGTGGAGACCCTTGTTGCTTTTGCCATGATTTCTTTGTGCCCCATGCTATTGATGATTGTTGTATTGGGAGAGTCATGATGACCTATTGATATTTACATATGGCTTCTGAGCAATACATTCATGCTATTTTCCTCATATCTTGCTTTCATGCTTGTGCTATGCCATGTGAATTATTCTTGCACACTATTTGCACCAATGACATGCTTGCCATGAATCCTCCTAGTATGTTGCATCTTCGCACTACTAGCTTGCATGACTTGATCACTATGATTGCTTGCTATGTTGCATCACCCATGTTCCACTATTACTTGCTTTCTTTGGTTGATGACATATATGCTCATCCCTCTCACATGATTTGTCATGATCATTGTCTCTTGTCTCCATTAGTTGCATATCTCACATCACCTTGTATTGAGTGCAACCATACTATGCTTATTGATCTTGGAGATTTTGACACCTTACTTGTGATGCATGCTTGTTTACTTGAGCCTTTTGCATTTGGTTATTCTCGCATCATATGCCTCCATACTATTAATTGCTCCCTTGTCCTTTCTTATGATGAGCATGATGCATACACTTGTTGGGTATCTTACCACTCGAATGATAGGTTTTGCATTTCCTCTAACCTCATTTGTTTTTCAGAGGGTTTGTCATGTTCTTTCATTTTGGAGGTTTCACAAGGCGATGCCGTTATGCGACAACTTGGTCATGCGAAGGCATACACGATGTGCAACACCAACATTTGCGAGAATCTACTAAAGGTGAACTCCTTCCCTTTGAGCCATCCTCAGGTTTGCATATTGGATGGGTCACTCTTTCATTGTTGTTTCCTTCTTGTTGTCTACATGATACATCTCGCGACCGGAGGAGCGACATTGGAGATTGGCTACATGGACCTTCACATTGAGGAGCGCTCGTACTTATGGGATGCACCTTCGGAATTCCACTCATGCCACGACATCGAGCATTGGTACATCAACACTCCTTTGACACATTGCACTCACACATCCATATTTGTTGATTGTGTTCATACATGTCATGCTCGATGGACATATCATACTCACCGCAAGTTTGCACCCTATGCATGGATTGACTCACATTATGATTGCCTTGTTGCATCTTGTATTACCATGTCATCCATGATATATGAGCTTGTTCACTTCCTTAGCAAATTTGTTGTGATCTTCCTTGATGGCATATTCATACATCATGATCATATTATCCACCATAAATTGCATGATAGCTTACACGTATTGAGCATCCACTGCCATATTCATGTTATTGATGAACCGTCTCTCTATGACATCATTTTGTACAATGGCAGAATTTGTCGCTTTGTGCACCATGCTAATTATCCCATGAATGCTTTGCATATCATTCTAGATCATCTTGATAAGCATCATGTGTCTTGTCACGAAAAATCTTGCCGCGCGGACTCATATTTACTTCATGGACACTTTGTGTGCGCTAACCCATTGTATTTCGAAGCATCCTTTGTGTTTGCTCATTTTGCATGTACCACATGCCGGAGACACCTTCGAGTACTTGGATTGCGCAATGCCTTCATCTACGTCCAACTACAAGTCCGTCCACGACAACCGTTTCCATGGTTATGAGGATCACGATCCGAGGTTGGATCTTTCCCAAGGGGAGGGGGAGATGATGTGGAGCATCCCATGTTCATCCCCATGTACATTCCGACTACTCTCCAAGCCCCAAGAGGACATATGACGAGACCTCAAACATACGCCATTGGACACAAGGTGAATTCACTCCTCTTTGAACCGTCACTTTCCACGTGTGAGACATGGCTACTACCTCATGCATGGACCTTGCCTATACTCAGGTACAACCGAGATGACCATGGAGAATCAAAGGACAAAGGCCAAGCATGGAAGAGGAGAAGGAAGAAGAGCCAGCTGCTACAAGCCCCGGACATCCGGCCCCAGCCCGGACATCCGGCCCTTCCCGCAAGCCCGGACATCCGGCCACAGCAAGGACATCCAGCGCCCATCACAGAACGCGTCCAGAAGCTGAACCCCGTCAGCCCGGACATCCGGCCAGAGGCCCGGACATCCGGCTCTCCCCGAGCCGCCGGACATCCGGCCCCCAGCCCAGACATCCGGACCCCGCCTGTCCAGAGAGCAACCGCAGGGCAACCAGGCCAGCCCGGACATCCGGCCCGTCGCGAAGCCCCGGACATCTGGCCCCAGCCCGGACATCCGGCACCTGCCTCTGCACAGAGAACGAGCCAAGGGCCCATGTATCCCCCTCTCACTTACCCCTTCGTGGGCTAGCACTATATATACTCCTCCACCTCCTCCTATTTAGGGTTAGCGTTGATTTAGCTCATTTGTGAGATAGAGCCTCGCTCATCCATCGGATCTCCTCCTCGTGAGAGACTACGGCCTCTTCGGAGAAGATCCACTTGGATTCAAGACCCCTTTACGGGAAGATCCCCTCGTGGATTCAAGACCTCCTCTCGGAGAATAATGGTTACCTTTGTATCTTTCCTTTGTTGATTTTGCATCTTGTGCTACCTCATGTGTTCAGTGATCTAGCCCTTGTGTGATCGATACTTGTCGGTTGAGTGATTGTCTCGTTTCTCCCCGTGTTTTCCCTTGTGATTTCCGCATGTTCTTCGTGTTTCCCCCCGTAGGATCCACTCCAAACATGAAAGATCGGCTCCTAGGGTTCCACCCTACATTATCTTGGTATCATGAGCCACGTTGATCACGTTTTTGGATCCCCTACCCCTCTTTTTCTAGCTTGATTTTGTTGATTTCCTCCTAAATCCGAAAATCCCCACCAAAAATAGCCCCCAATTTTTTTTGTGATTTGTTGGTTTGATGATGTTTTGTTCATTTTGATCCATGGATTTGCTTGGTTTCAAGTGGATCTAGCATCTCCCCAAGTTTCCCTATCTTTCATCCACAAAATCTCTCCAATTTTGCCCCCGAAATCTCAATTTTCCGCCCCAAAATCAAGTTCCTCGAGTTCATCCTCGGATTTGGAGCCCGGACATCCAGCCCGACCCCCGGACATCCGGCCAGCCCGGACATCCGCCCATTAGCCCGGACATCCGGCTCCTGGAGTGCATTTTCGCACAAGTTTCTGGACATCAGGTCCCGGAAATCCGGCCCGAACTCCGGATGTCCGGCCCCTGTCATTTCAGCTTTTCCCGTTTCACCGTTTCGGTCATAACTAATTCATCCGGAGTCCGATTTTGACATTCTTTAGCTTGTTTTGAAGCTCTTGACATCGCCCTTCCCACAAAAATACCACCAACATCATTTGACTCCATCAAAGATTGTGAATTTTGGCATCTTTGCCTAGGGCTTCTACCACAACATCTGCATAACCACCACCGACTTCCCCAACCTAACCCATATTGCACCCCATTGCATTTGAGGTTGTTTGAGTAGTGATTCGAGTCTCTTAAGGTGTTTCGGCTACTTAGGGAAGATTTCTTCTTCATCAACCACCACCACCATTTCTGCATAAACTTGCCCACCATACACTTCCCCACCCCAATTTAACCCCATTTTGGTTGAGATTGCTTGAGTTGTGGCTTGTGTCTCCTAAGGTGTTTCGGCTACTTAGGGACGGCAACTTCAACTCCGACATTTGTATAGCCATCACTTCCACTTCCGCATTGCCAAGTGCAAACCACCACCGCTTTCCGCTACCACCATTTTGACATTTGACGTTTGCGATTTTGAGTTCGCGGTTTTTCCGTTTCCTAAGGTGTTTCGGCTACTTAGGGACGAGACTCCATCATCTTGGTTTCTACATCAAGAACACCGCTACTCATCATCACCGGACGGTAACCTCCATATCATCTTGGTATCGTGGTATCCCTCCATTGTATATTCCCCTTGCCATTGCATTGTTAACCCCTAGCCTTACTTTTGCGTTGCTTGCCTATCGAGACTAGCCATTTGAGTATTGCCGGCAATGTTACTTGTGCACATTAGTGATCATTGGTCTACACCTCCTATTGCATACATACCATATCATATTGGTATCATCTTGGTATCATATCTTGTGTCACAAGTTTGTTCCCGCATATACACAATTACTATCTTGGTTTGTGCATTGTACAAAGTGGCCATAAAAATGAAAAAGAGAATAAGCTTTTAAGCAAAAGAAAGATAGCAAAGAAGCTTGTAAGCAAGTGCCATAGCATCATACCACATTGCATATAAGATTGTCATATCCGAACATCTTGGATCATCTTGAGAGAAACACCGGGAACCATACATACATAGCATACTTGGGATAGAAAGTTTATCCGTTTTGCATCTTATAGGTTGTGCACAAGTGTCATATCCGCCTATTGAGCAATCGTGCTAGCGTCTCTCTTGAGTTGTGCAACACGAGCGTTTTTCGTCGATTCCACATTTTGTTCTCATTCCTTGGTTGCACGACCCCATTTATCTATCCATGTGTGTGTTTCCGTGTGCCACATATTGCTATTGGTCCATTTGTTTCACTTGCGAATTTGTGAATCTCTTTCAACATTATTGACTCTTGCTAACATTTTGCATCAAATTTTTGTGCCACTATCCTCACCGAGCTCCACCATAAGCTTTACTTGTGTAGGTGTGAGAACCGACAAGGATTGGTACCAATAGTGCTATTTCATTGTCCACATTTGAGTGAACTTGATTCATTGTCAACATCGGTCAAGGTACATTGGTATAAGTTCTTCTCTTTCTCCCACTCATATTTGCTCGAGTCTTGTGATGGATAGGCAAGGCATTTCCTCTCCGATCTACGACAACAACGACGGCATGAACAACTACATCTCCAAAGCATCTATCTTCGATCTACAACGACAAATGCAAGGCGCACAATCATTGCAAGAGCGCATCGAGAACATCTCCATCGACATTCGTCACTCCGAAGCAAGGAAAAGGGAATACATCGACAAGAAGCTTTCCGCACATAAAGAGGAGCAAGATGCAAGGATGGAGGAGATTAGAGCCTTGATCAAGTCTTCTTCCCCTTCGTCATCTTCAAGGCGGCGACATTCAAGCCACAAGTCTTCGGAGCACCCAAACGATGCAAGTGCAAATCGTCCTCGTCCACATCTACATGGCGACCACCATCACGTTCGTGATCAACATCGCCATGAAGGGCAAGTCACCTCCAAGCATCACGTGCACGACGACGATGAACGACATCAACTATGAGCTCAAGCACGACAACGACATCATCATCATGAAGATGCTCCACAAGCGCAAATGCACAAGTCCCAACAAGCCCTACTTCACGCCAAGTCGACGCTTCATGAGCACAAAAGAAGACCGCAAGACGACCACCACCAAGACGGTGCTACGACTACAACAACCACTTCGGCATCTTTGCCAAGTGCTATCAGGGCATCTTCGCCTTTGGACATACGACATCTTCGCCTACTTCCCACGAGTACGCCTACATCGACTTCATCACGTCCAAGGCGACTACCTACGAGCGAGGGCGACACTTCCATCTTCAGAAGCCCCCCAAGGAAGATGGCCGAGCATGGGAAACTCCCTTCGGTCATGGAGACGAGCTACGAGGTGCCACATCATATGGGCCTCCCACACCAAGACGGTGACAAGACGGTCGAGCAAGGGCCATCCCCTTCGACCACGGCGACGAGCACGAACCTCTTCAACAACATGAAGACGGCGCCCATATTGGACTCATACTCCGAGTCAATCTACGTGACCGCACATGGAGACATTTGCACCAACATCTCTCTGACACCCACATATGTTGAGATGCCCCAAGTGCCATGTGAGGAGAGCCACCACCACATGAGTGAAATGAGTGACTCCACCATATGTGACATTGAGAGCATTCCCTATGAGAGGATGAGTATGACCACCACTAGCCCCACACATGAGAGCATGCCACACATCCTATGTGAGGTTGAGCGCCATTCGAGTGACTCCACCAACCATATGAGTGAGAGCACCCTTGAGGGAGTGAGTGAGCCACAACACTTAGTGAGTGAGATAGTTGACACGGCATGTGAGGCCACTATGTTTCTAACGACTTAACCTCTACTCTGAGTGTGTTTCCTTCTTTGGTGCTAGGTCTCCTACATGACGACATGCCTACCCTCGACGAGTCTATCCCTCCAATGGGAAAACCGATGGCCATGGTAGACAATGATGCACCCCCCACATGGTTCCATCAAGATGAAGATGACGATGATTGTATCTTCAACACCTCACCTACAACACATGAGCTATGCTCCAAAGGTAACATAGGTGATGGTGCTTCTCTTGTCCCACTAGTGGACTCTTTTGACATTGATTGCTCCCATGATGTTGACCCACCTTTTCCCATGCGCTTCATGCTAGTGAAACTTCTTCATGCCTTGACTTACCTATTTATGATGAATATGATGATGAGCATGTTGAGTTGCCTAGTTGTGATGCTATGCTTCATAGGATATCTTGTGAAAATTCTTTTGGTCACATCATGTTTGACAATCCGTTGAACTTGTCATATGCTATGAGTGAGATCTCCAATATTGCCTCATTTCAATCTCAACATAGTAACTATGCATGCCCCATTAAAATAAATCCCATTTGCACTTATGGCATAGATGACGAGATGATGGTCATAGGCTTTTGCTTCTCTTGTGATGATATTGCCATGCTTCCTTTACATGATTTGCGCAATTCATCTACTATATATGTCATGCCATGATCACATTGTTCCAAATATGCATTGTTTTGGATGTTGTCAATATTCTCCATGTGATGTTTCTACTCTTGCTCATGAGGAGATCCCCATAGTTTCCTCATACATATTAGGAGATCTTGATGCATTCCATACTTTGCATGATTCCCATGACTGCGTGCACCATATGCATTCCATGAATAACAATGCTCTAGATAATTCTCATGATGCATTACACCCTTTGAGTCTCCATTATGTCATACATAACAACAAACCTATCATGATGGATGGCATGTTTTGATGTAGGGTAGAACCCTAGAAAGGACCTTTTCACACTTGGAGGGGGAAAAAGGAGAGAAATCACAAGAACAACAAGAACACAAAGATGAACACAAAGAGGCAATCACTCCAACAATTCCCGATTACACATCCACTAGAGTAACAACACAAGATCCACAAGTCATGAACACAATCAAAGGAAAGATACAATGGCAAAGTTCATCCCAAATCCAAAGGAAGAGGGGTCTTGGAGGTAGTCTTCTCCCAATGGAGGTCTTGAAATCCTCAAGGATTCTTCCCTATGGGGTCTTGATCCTCAAAGAGGGAAGGTAATGGAGCAAAGCTCACCAAGATCTCATATAATACTTTGCTAACCCTAAACATGGTCCTAGGTACGGAATATATAGCCTTGGGGCGAGGGAGAAGAAGGGGAGCCGAAGATGCAATCTCAGCCGGCCATCCTGGGAGGCCCGTGCGCACGGGGTAAGTTGGGCCCATGCGCATGGGGGTCCCATGGGCACGATACACGCCCGTGCGCACGGGGTGCTCCAGCGCCTGTTTCCTGTGTAGCCCGTGGGCACGGGGTCTCGGGGGCCCGTGCGCACGGGGTCGCCTGGGACTTCCTGTGTTGCTGCTGTTGCACTCTGTCTTGATCCGTACGGCCTTGGGGTGGTTCTCCTTCTCCTTGGGGATGCTCCTGAGCTTCTTGGTGATGTTCCACTTCATACCTAAGGAGGCATAGCATATTTTGGTGAGGTAGTAGACATGTTCCATTTGTGTCCATATGCAAGTCTAGTAGGAAGGAGTTCACCTCGGTGTCCAAAGCACGTGCTCTAGCCCTTGTCATGGGTCCTTATGGGGTTGGATGTGTCGATGTAGAGTCCATGGGGATGATGGAAGGATGCTCCGCATCATCTCCCCTCCCTTGGGAAAGATCCGACCTCGGATCAAAATCTTCATCACCATGGAAAGGCGAGAGGTCTTTGACATTGAAGATGTCGCTCACATTGTACTTGTCTCGCGGGAGTTCAATCTTGTAGGCATTGTCGTTGTAGCGTGCTAGCACCTTGAATGGTCCATCGGCTCAAGGTAGTAGTTTGGACTTGCGTTTGTTGGGGAAGCGGTCCTTGCGAAGGTGTAGTCACACGAGATCACCTATGTTGAAGATCATTGGTTGTTTGTTGACGTTGAGCTTGGTCGCTAGTCGATGTACTTGGCGCTCGATGATGGTCCTTGTATCTTCATGCGTCTTCTTGATGTAGCTTGCTCATGCACTCGCATCCATGTTGGTGCGCTCTTGTAGAGGGAGAGGTAGAATGTCCAATGGGGACAACGGGTTGAAGCCGTAGACGACCTCGAAGGGGGACTTGCCGGTAGTCAAATGTCTTGCACGGTTGTAGGCATACTCGGCGATGGGTAGACATGCCTCCCACTCCTTGATGTTCTTCTTGATCAACACGCGAAGTAGAGTGGATAGTGTCCGGTTCGTCACCTCCGTTTGGCCGTCGGTTTGAGGATGGTATGCGGATGAGAACAAGAGCTTGATTCCGAGCTTGGCGCATAGAGTCTTGCAAAAGTAACTCAAGAACTTGACGTCACGGTCGGAGACGATTGTCTTTGGTACTCCATGGAGGCGCAATATTTCCCTACAAAAGAGATTTGCAATATGTGAAGCATCGTCTATCTTGTTGCAAGGAATGAAATGTGCCATTTTAGAAAATCGGTCCACAACAACAAACACGGAATCCTTTCCATTTTGAGTTCTAGGCAAACCAAGTACAAAATCCATACTAATGTCTTCCCAAGGTTGATAAGGAATAGGAAGAGTCATGTAAGGACCATGAGATTGAGCTTTAGACTTAGCTTTGCGACATGTAGATCATCGGGTGGTGAAGCGTGAGACGTCGTGGAACATCTTGGGCCAAAAGTAGTTCTTGGAGAGCGTGGCAAAAGTCTTGTCGCGTCCAAAGTGTCCCATGAGTCCGCCTCCATGAGCCTCTTGCAAAAGGAGCAAACGAAGAGAAGACTCGGGAATGCATAGTTTGTTAGCTCTCATAAGATAACCATCCTTGATGTAATATTGTTCCCAAGATGTATGCATCAAACATTTAGCATAATGAGGTGCAAAAGATGGATCATTAGCATACAAGTCTTTTATGTGCTCAAAGCCAATAACATTCAACTCAAGTTTAGTGACAAGCGTGCATATGCGTGGAAGTGCATCGGCAACTACATTTTCCTTACCCTTAATGTACTTGATCACATATGGGAAAGATTCAATAAATTCACTCCATTTGGCATGACGCTTGTTCAACTTAGTTTGTCCTTTTAAGTATTTAAGTGTTTCATGATCGTTATGTATGACAAACTCATGAGGTCTAAGATAATGTTCCCAAACATGTAGGACACGCACTAAAGCATACAATTCTTTGTCATAGATGGGATAGTTAAGTTGAGCACCGGAGAGTTTTTCACTAAAATATGCAATTGCTCGTTTTTCTTGCATCAAAACTCCGCCAATTCCGGTACCACTTGCATCACAATGAACCTCAAAAGTTTTGTCAAAGTTGGGCAAAGCAAGAATCGGGGCATGGGTAAGCAAAGACTTGAGCTCATCAAAAGCGGTTGATTGCAAAGATCCCCAAACAAAAGGAGCATTCTTCTTACTCAAAGCATGCAAAGGGGCGGCAATAGTGCTAAAGTTTTCCACAAAGCAACGATAAAAACCCGCAAGACCAAGAAAACTTCGCACTTGTTGCAAATTGGTGGGTTGGGGCCAAGTTTTAATTGCTTCAATTTTAGTTTCATCAACATGGACACCCTTGGAAGAGACAACGAAACCCAAGAAAACCACTTTGTCAACACCAAATGTGCACTTTTTCATGTTGGCATAAAGAATTTCCTTGCGAAGTGTTTGCAAAACAAGCCTAACATGATCAAGATGCTCTTTCATGGTTTTGCTAAACACAAGAATATCATCGAAGTAAACCACAACAAAGACTCCAATGTAAGGTCGAAGTACATGATGCATGAGACGCACAAAAGTACTGGGAGCCTCCGATAAACCCATAGGCATGACTAACCACTCATATAAGCCAAATTTTGTTTTGAAAGCAGTTTTCCATTCATCACCTTCTTGTATGCGGATTTGATAGTAGCCACTTTTAAGATCAATTTTTGAGAAAAAGTTGGCTCCACTAAGTTCATCAAGCATATCATCTAAGCGAGGAATGGGATGCCTATAGCGAACGGTGATAGCATTTATAAGTCTACAATCGGAACACAAACGGAAACTTCCATCGGGCTTAGGCACAAGTATAACGGGAACGGCACAAGGGCTTAAGCTTTCACGTACATGACTGTTGTCGATTAGTTGTTGTACTTGCCGTTGAATCTCCTTGGTTTCTTCGGGATTGACACGGTATGGAGCTTTGTTTGGAAGTGGCACTCCGGGGATGAGGTCGATTCAATGCTCAATGCCTCGTAGAGGAGGTAAACCCGGAGGTAGCTCATTGGGGGAAAACATCTTGAAATTCCTGCAAAAGAGATTGAAACACCAAAGGTAGCTCGTGAGTGGTGTTAGTTTTTGGTTCTCCATCCTTGCACGCAAGGACAAAGTGCATCACACTCGATGGGTTCTCACACACTTCTCTCATCTCACTTTTTGTGGAAAATAGGATGAGGTTTTTCTCTCTAGGCGAAGAGGCGCTCAAGTTTGGCTTGTTGCTCTCACTCATGTTTTGGTGGATCACTTTCTCGCTCTTCTGTCTATGGTGGGTGGCTTGCTTGTCGGCTATCACTTGACTAGGAGACATGGGTCGTAGCACATATTCCTTTCCTTTCATCTTGAAGCTATAGTGATTGGTACGCCCATTGTGGACGACACCACGGTCGAATTGCCATGGTCGACCAAGAAGGAGGTGGCAAACGGTCATTGGGACCACATCACACTCCAAAGTGTCTTCATATGCACCAATTTTGAAGGATACTTGGACCGTATGCTCAACTCGTATAGTGCCGGAGTCACTTAGCCATTGAACCTTGTAGGGGTGCGGGTGCTTCCTCTTGACCAATTGAAGCTTGGAGCATAGTTCTTCACTTGCCAAGTTGTGGCAACTACCTCCATCGATGATGACCTTGACGGACCTTCCATTGATGCCGGCCTTGGTGTGGAAGATATGGCATCGTTGGTCTTCTTCTTGTTGATGTTGAAGTGTCAAGACCTTGGAGACAACGAGATTTGGGCTCGTATCATCATCACAAAATACTTGATCATCTTCATCCTCGTTCACGCGCCAGTGCATGTCCACTTGGTCAATAGCTTCCATTTCATCTTCACTCATTGAGTCGTAGGTGCCATCGTTGTTGAGGATCATGGTGCGCTTGTTGGTGCATTGGAAGGACTTGTGGCCTCGGCCGCCACATGTGAAGCACTTGATTGAACTTGTCTTGACGGTCTCATCGGTCGGAGTGGAGGAAGAAGCACGTGGCTTGTAGTTGATTGTAGTAGGAGGAGGACGACTTGAACTTGACGACGGTTTCTTGTATGTTGTCTTGTCGTCGTTGCTTGGAGAAGGCTTGGTTGAAGTAGGTGTTGGAGGAGTTGTTGAAGCTTGATTGTTGGAGAAGCTGTATGTCTTCGATGAGTACTTGGCATACTTGAAGTCATCTTGCACTTGACGTTCCGCCTTGGTCGCTTGATGCACTAGCTCGATCAGGTTGGAGTAGGGATGGGATGGTTGAGTCCATTCAAGAATCATGCCATTGTTTGCTCATCATCTTCCTTGACATTGGCTAGAATCATGGCTATCTCCATTTCCTTGTAGTATTCTTCAACACTCCTTGTTCCTTGCTTGAGGAGTTGTAGCTTCTTGAAGAGATCACGGTTGTAATAGGTGGGCACAAATTGTGCTCGCATGACATCCTTCATTTGAGCCCAAGTGGTGATTGGAGGGTCACCTCTTGCTTCTCGGTGCTCAAGGACTTGTTCCCACCATATGAGCACATAGTCTTGGAACTCAAGTGATGCCATTGCGATCTTCTTCTCTTCCTCATAGTTGTGCAAACGAAAGATTTTGTCGACCTTCAATGCCCATGAGAGGTATTCTTCCAGATCATTGCTTCCATTGAACTTGGGCATTGTGAATTTGAGTTTTCCATAGCGTTGCTCTTCCTCTTGATAGCGGTTGCGATATCGCTCTTGCCTTGGAAAGTCCTCAAATGCTCGTTCCTCATGATGACGCTCTTGATGTGGAGGAGGGTCTTGAAGCACTTGTTCCACTTGGTGTCGCTCTTGTTGCACTTGGGGTTGAGGTGGAGCTTGACGAGCTTGGGGAGGAGCTTGAGAAACTTGACGGTGCACACGTGGTTGATAGTTCCTCTCTTGTATTTCTTCTCGAAGGGCTTCCTCTTGATTGCGCCGTTCGCGATTGCGGTTGGCGATGGCTCGACTTGATTCTTGAAGGGCACGTTCCGCCTCAAGAGCTTGTGCTTCTCGTTGTTGTTGTTGGAGACGTTGAGCCTCGGTGTCTTGTTCCTCTTGGTGTAGACGCGCTCGTTCTTCTTCTTCTTGAAGACGAAGACATTGTCGTTCTTGAGCTTGAGCAAAAGCCACTTGGTTTTCTTGAGGGCGAGGAACTTGCTCATCGACTTGCTCTTGTGAATGGTTGACATGTGGTGGGTTGCGAGATGCATGACGGTCTTGACGCGTGGCTCGTCGAAGAATGGTCGATGACGGTGTACTTGAGCCAGAGAAGGTGTCGTCGGAGTGTCGACTTGAGTGGCTCCGTCTTGAGTAGGAAGAAGTTGAAGGAGGTCGGTTGACCAACAAAGCGCAGATCTCATCCATTCTTGCATCGATCTCTTGCTTGTGCGCGTCGAGCTTGTTGTTGAAGTAGTCTCGTGTACGTTGCTCGGAGAGTCGCAAGTCGGTGGCGAGGTTGTTGATGCGGTCGTTCATTGCTTGTTGCTCTTGATGTAGAGCTCGTTGTGCACCAAAGAGGTGGCTCTTGGTGACGAAGGATGACATGTCGTCGTCTTGCTCGATGAAGAGTGGGTTGGTAGAGGAACTTGCCCTATGCATCATAAGAAAGTGGTGGTGAGTAGGAAAATGAGAGAACAAAACCAAAGTTACCTTTTCCAAAGATTGTGGATGCAACAAGTACGATCCCACGTGATGTTACAATAGGGGAATTGGTACCGGGAATTGTTTCTCACACCTACAACTAAATAGTCTATGGAGGAGCTTGGTTAGAAAGGCACAAATAATTCAAGCAAATGTTAGTCAAGATGTTGATAAAGTTGAGAAGATTCACAAATGGCAAATAAGACAAATAGATCAACCTCCCAATATAACACGAGGAACACACACACAGAAGATAAATGGGATCCGCACAACCAAGGAATGAGCTCGAAGATATCGATACACGGGAAAAGCTCTTGTCGTACGAATACTAGAGAGACGCTAGCCCGATTGCACTAATGGGCTAGATACGCTAGTGCACCAACCTAATAGAGAATCCACTCGTCTCACTATCCCAAGTATGCTTATGTATGTGGTGACCAAGATGATGCACGTATGCTAAGGCTCGATGCTATTGCTTATAAGCTCTTTGCTTCTCTTCTCTTTTGCTTAAAAGCTTTTTTTCAACTATGCCATGATGCTTGATATACGAGCCACACAACGAGGTAACAAGTAGTAAATGCACGGGATGGACGGAACACTAAATGGTGCACTAAGGCGTGGCCCGGCAATACTCAACAAGCTAGTCTCGATGGGTAAGCTACGCAAAATGGCTCGAAGCTATCAAGTTAATGGCAAGGGAGTACAATGTGTCGTCGAGGTTACCGTCCTTGCTTACGGTCAAAGATGATCTTGTCGAAGCCGAAGTGTTGTCCGAGTCGATGATTGGTGGCGATGATGATACCAACTTGCGCCTAAGTAGCCGAAACACCTTAGGACACCAAAGAAATCGCAACCGAACACTCAATAAACACGTGGAATGGCGCGGAAGAACACGAGAGGTGGTGGTGAAACAAAATGAGAAAAACAGAAAAATGGCCGAAACTTCTTGGATAGCCCGTGCGCACGGGGTAAGTGAGGCCCGTGTGCACGGCATCCCACATACACGGGGTCCCGATGGCCCATGTGCACGGGGTCTCCTAAGAGCGGATGAACTGATTTGATTTCATGGTGAATTCCAAGTTTTTGGCCAAATTCCAGTGGGGGAAGGGTGGGGATGATGGTGGAGGGGTAGATCCACTTGCCCAACACCAAATTCGTGGATCAAATCAATCAAATTTCACAAGATCAACAAATTGCAAGAAAACATTTTGGGGCTATTTTTGGTGGGGATTTTCGGATTAGGACGAAAAACAACAAAATCAAGCTAGAGAGTGGAAGGTAGGGACTCCAAGATGTGAATAAACGTGGATCATGATACCAAGATGATGTAGGGTAGAACCCTAGGAAGGACCTTTTCACACTTGGAGGGGAAAAAGGAGAGAAACCACAAGAACAACAAGAACACAAAGATGAACACAAGAGGTAATCACTCCAACAATTCCCGATTACACATCCACTAGGGTAACAACACAAGATCCACAAGTCACAAACACAATCAAAGGAAAGATACAATGGCAAAGTTCATCCCAAATCCAAAGGAAGAGGGGTCTTGGAGGTAGTCTTCTCCCAATGGAGGTCTTGAAATCCTCAAGGATTCTTCCCTATGGGGTCTTGATCCTCAAAGAGGGAAGGTAATGGAGCAAATCTCACCAAGATCTCATCTAATACTTTGCTAACCCTAAACATGGTCCTAGGTACGGAATATATAGCCTTGGGGTCGAGGGAGAAGAAGGGGAGCCGAAGATGCAATCTCAGCCGGCCATCCTGGGAGGCCCGTGCGCACGGGGTAAGTTGGGCCCGTGCGCACGGGGGTCCCGTGGGCACGATACACGCCCGTGCGCACGGGGTGCTCCAGCGCCTGTTTCTGGCGAGTTACATCATCGCAGTGTCACTGGGGCGTTTCAGCATTGTGTCTCTCCTGAGGAGGGTCAAGAGGTTCTTCTTGAGATTCATGAAGGAGATTGTGGCCATCATGCCGGTTCAAAATCCCTTGTGGCCAAAGCTTTTCGTCATGGGTTCTATTGGCTGATAGCTCACGACGATGCAGAGGATTAGGTGAGTAAATGTGATGGTTGTCAGAAATTTTCACGGTGAGCTCACGTGCCGGCTCAAGAATTGAGGATGATTCCAATTACTTGGCCGTTTGCAGTCTGGGGACTTGACATGGTTGGGCATTTTAAAAGGTCCAAGGATAAAAGACCCATATCTTGGTGGCGATTGACAAATTCACAAAGTGGGTTGAAGCAGAGCCGGTCAGTAAGTGTGACGCAACAACGGCGGTTTAATTCATAGAACACTTATAACCCTTAGGAGTTTCTTTATTTTTAGTAATGATTAAACTCCTAGGCAAGAAATCAAGAGATTCGTTTGTAGCAAAAGGTTCCTTAATGAAAGCGAAGAAAATTGGGATGGACACTTATTGATTTGAGACCCGCATTTTCTTACTAGAAGATTCACCCTTATTTTTAGTAACATACATTAATTTGGCAATTTTGGTAGGAGGAGTTGGAGTATTTTTCACAGATGAAAAGGCAGACCCTAAGTTGGTAATAATATCCTCAAGTTTACTGATTCTTGTGGAATCTTGACCTATTCTTTCGTTAACTATAGGTTCCTTCTCTTTAAAAAAATTCAGAGTAATTCCAACCTTAGATCCATATTGGGTAATTTGGTTGTGGATCTTTTTATCCAAATTTTCAATTAACTAAACAGTGGCAACTTTATTTTCAATAATTTCAAGCCTTTGCATCACATGTTCTAAAGTTAAAACAGTTCCATTAACCAAAAGAGGTGGTGGACCAAACAAATCTAACATAGCATTATAAGCATCAAAAGTATGGCTACCCAAAAAAATCCCTCCGGTAATGCTGTCAAGAATGCATCTATTCCAAGGAGTAATACCTACATAAAAATTGCAAAGAAGAACGAAAGTGGATTGCTTCCTAGTAGATCTATTTTGAGCATTGCAAATTCTATGCCAAGCATCTTTTAGATTTTCTCCCTCCCTTTGTTTAAAATTAAGAACTTCATGATCGGGAGTACTAACGATAATAGGAGGCCTAGCCATGACGACGAGATAAATGATCTAACACACGAGCACACAAGAGGCAAGCGAAAAATAGGTGAACGGGGAAGAGAGGGGGAATAAAACGGCAAGGGTGAAGTGGGGGAGAGGAAAACGAGAGGCAAATGGCAAATAATGTAATGCGAGGGATAGAGTTTGTGATGGGTACTTGGTATGTATTGACTTGAGCGAAGAGCTCCCCGGCAACGGTGCCAGAAATCCTTCTTGCTACCTCTTGAGCACTGCGTTGGTTTCCCTTAAAGAGGAAAGGGTGATGCAGCAAAGTAGCGTAAGTATTTCCCTCAGTTTTTGAGAACCAAGGCATCGATCCAGTAGGACGCTACACGCAAGTCCCTCATACCTACACAAACAAATAAGAACCTTGCAACCAACGCGATAAAGGGGTTGTCAATCCCTTCACAGGCACTTGCAAAAGTGAGATCTGATAGAGATAATAAGATAAGATCAATATTTTTGGTATTTTTATTATATAGATTGGAAAGTAAAGATTGCAAAATAAAGTAGATCGGAAACTTATATGATGGAAAATAGACTCGGGGGCCATAGGTTTCACTAGTGGCTTCTCTCAAGATAGCATAAGTATTACGGTGGGTGAACAAATTACAGTCGAGCAATTGATAGAAAAGTGCATAGTTATGAGAATATCTAGGCATGATCATGTATATAGGCATCACGTCCGTGACAAGTAGATCGAAACGATTCTGCATCTACTACTATTACTCCACGCATCGACGGTTATCCAGCATGCATCTAGAGTATTAAGTTCATAAGAACAGAGTAACGCATTAGGCAAGATGACATGATATAGAGGGATAAACTCAAGCAATATGATATAAACCCCATCTTTTTATCCTAGATGGCAACAATACAATACGTGCCCTGTTGCCCCTGTTGTCACTGGGAAAGGACACTGCAAGATTGAACCCAAAGCTAAGCACTTCTTCCATTGCAAGAAAGGTCAATCTAGTAGGCCAAACCAAACTGATAATTCAAATAGACTTGCAAAGATAACCAATCATACATAAAAGAATTCAGAGGAGATTCAAATATTTCTCATAGATAAACTTGATCATAAACCCACAATTCATCGGATCTCGACAAACACGCTACAAAAAAAGTTACATCGAATAGATCTCCAAGAAGATCGAGGAGAACATTGTATTGAGATTCAAAGAGAGAGAAGAAGCCATCTAGCTAATAACTATGGACCCGAAGGTCTGTGGTAAACTACTCACACTTCATCGGAGAGGCCTTGGCGTTGATGTAGAAGCCCTCCGTGATCGATTCCCCCTCTGGCGGAGCACCGAAAAAGGCTCCAAGATGGGATCTCACGGGTACAGAAGGTTGCGGCGGTGGAAATAGGGTTTCGTGGTGCTCCTAGATGTTTTCAGGGTATGCAAGTTTATATAGGCGAAGGAAGTCGGTCAGGGGAGCCACGAGTGGCCCACAAGGGCGGGGGGCGCGCCCACCCCCCTAGGGCGCACCCTCCTGCCTCGTGGCCGCCTTGTTTACTTCTTGACGTCCACTCCAAGTCTCCTAGATTGCGTTTTTTCCAAAAATATCTCTCCCGAAGGTTTCATTCCATTTGGACTCCATTTGATATTCCTTTTTTGCGACACACTGTAATAGGTAAAAAAACAGCAATTTGGGTTGGGCCTCCAGTTAATAGGTTAGTCGCAGAAATAATATAAAAGTGCTTAGTAAAGCTCATAAACATCCAAAACGGGTAATATAATAGCATGGAACAATCAAAAATTATAGATACGTTGGAGACGTATCAGTGCTCCGGCTCATCCAGGATCAAGCTGACATGCACAAGTTGTCCTCACCTTGGGAAGGGCCCTTTGTGGTCAGCAAGAATTTGAACAACGGGTCATACTACCTTATCGATGTTCGAGAGCACAAAGACTCACGTAAGTTGGAGGAGGAGACCCGCCGGCCTTGGAATATCGCTCATCTTCGGCCTTACTACACTTGAGCCGCCGGCTCTTATGATGTACATATTTTTGACGATGTGTATATTATGATAATAAAGCAGGACCTTTGTCCTTTTCATCCTCAAACAATCATGTGTCTTCATCATCATAATTTCAAAGACCATCGGGGGCTGATCGTATTTGGATCTAGCTTAACCCCTTTGGCACAGCTTCCTGGTCGTATTCGAATCATAGTTGTCCTAAACCTCTTGATCATTTGGGGGCTGGATCATATTCGAATCATTGCTTAACCCCTTTTGGTCCGACCCTGATCGTATTCAAATCAGAGTCATTAAAAATTTAGACCACTGGGGGCAGATCGTATTCGAATCTAGCTTAACTCCTTTGGCACAACTTCCTGATCGTATTCGAATCATAGTGTTCAAACAATTTGATCATTTGGGGGTTGGATCATATTCGAATCATAGCTACACCCTTTTAGTCCGACTTTGATCGTATTTGAATTAGAGTTGTTAAAAAAAGTCTCAAGGTCACTTGGGGGCTTCCTGTTCAAACATAGGTGTCATTCACCAAAGAGAACATAGCTATCGGTACCCACTTGATCGGTGCAATGCCAAAAGCCTCTTGGGGGGCTTCCTGTTGAAACATAGGTGTCATTCACCAAAGAGAACATAGCCATTAACCCTTTTGGTCTTGCTTACTGATCGTATTCAAATCAGAAGCCTCGTGTTTTTTCTCACCTTTGCCTCTATCATTGTCGATTTAAGTCTTTTTAACACGGTTTTCTGGGTTTCTTTTGATACTTTTTTGCTTACGTGTGAAGCATATATGTGGTTTCAATCAACTCGACTTGACTTTGGACGATAAGTCGCCAGCATATGAGAATCATCAAACACTTGGAAGTTTTGGCTTCTAAAGGTTGGATTATCACCCTTTACTGCACATGTCATGTAAACCGACAGTACAAATTCCATATCACAGGTATGATATTACTATTACAGTTATATTTCAAGCTCTGATTCATAACAGGCTTATCTATGACTCCTTTTTACACATCAGTGGTTATATGTGAGATATTATGACCCGCCCTGCGGTAAACCGCCAAGGGATCTTGTGATCTATTTCTGTGTGCAGGATTTTCTTATGCTCAAGTCAAACAGATGATAAAGTGTAACAAGGGTAAATATAAGAGGGCGGCTTAATAGTGTTGAGCACCAAAAATGTGCACGATGGCACGACAGAGCAAAGTTATTTCTACCCTATTACATGACTCCCCGAGTCTAAATGATCAACTGTTTTTCAAAGTCACGGGTATGAACCGCCCCGCAGGTCAATCCTCCTGCCTCTGCTGGCCCGAGGCTTCTAGATCAACCCTCTTCGCTTCTTTGTCTTGTTCCACGTCCTGGAAGGTTGATGACGACCAATCAATGCCATTCAAAGCTTGAAACTCAGCTTCATCATCAATTAGCCTGGACGGGTCAACTTCAAGGGCAAAGGTGTGCTTACGGATTGGGGGGGTCAGGCTTGTCACTTTATAAGTCGGTGTTGGCTGCCTCTAATTTCCCACATCATAAGTCGAATGATACTTGGTGAGATCTGTTTCATTTGCAATTAGGTTGGCCACAGGACGTATCTCCTTCGCGCAAGCAGCAAAGTCCATCTGTTCAGAAGGAGTGCCATCCTCCTTGAGGCTGGGGTACCCAATGGTGATGTCGGTCGGGTCTAATTCCGGCACCCATGCTTTGGCCCCGCTTATGGCACAGACGGCTCTGTCTCTTGTAGATGAACGCTTTACTTCATTAAACCGTTGGGGCAGCACAAAAAGCTTCCTTAGCACGTCAACCAAGAGCGTGGGGGCTTCATTGGACAGAGCAACTGTGGCTAATGCATGCTGGGCACTAGTGTAGAGCTGCTCTACCAGTGTATAAACCGCCTTCAGCTTCACAAGCATGTCTTGGTTGAGGTTGGTGCTCCTGGGGCCTGCATAGTAATAACAGGTGAGTTAAAGACAATTCATATGATCAAGAGAGAGATTCAACACTTGACACTTGTAAGGCGGCTTACCAAAGATAGCCGAGACCATCTAAGACACATGGCGTTTTAAGCCAGACAATTCAGTGGTCACCTCTTCAAGAGCCGCCTCTGCTTTTTCAGCTCGATGGGTCAAGGCACTCTTTTCTTCAGCCCATGCCTTTTTCTCAACTTCAAAATCGGCTTTCAGTTTTTCTTGTTCAGATACGCTGAATTCAAATTTTGAGTTTGCCCTCCGGGTCTCAGTCTCCTTACAGCTCCAAGTGATTCCTCTATTCAGACAGCTCTGATTGAAGTTGAGAAGTGGTGGTCTATTCATAAACCGGATCAACATCATAATTCAAAAGTTAGTTCAACATATCAAGTCCCAAGCCTTTTTGCATGCAATAACACTTGACACTTGGGGGCTAATGTCTACCGAAAGTTCTATTTAAGTGGCGGCTTATGAGAATAAGTCCCAAGCACTTTGCAAGCAAGAGTACTTAGCACTTGGGGACTAATGCATATTGCTGTTGAAAACTAAACAAGTATCATCTTCCCTACATGAATATAAAGGACCGGCTCATTCATGCTGATTAAACCGGCCCTTGGGGACTACGGATTAAGTCAGATGATCAAAGGGTTCTACCAAAGGATATGACTTATGCTCATGGTTCATCTAAGTCTACAGCATATGTATCATAAACAATAGACTTGGGGGCTGGCATAGAAAGCATAACTCAGTAAAGGAAGAATTCGTACCTCAAATTTCTGGTGCATTTGGGTCACCATGTCTACTTCAAGATTGCGGCTGTTGTGCACTTGTCTAAGATAACCAGAAAAAACCTCGCTATGCTCAAGTGGGAGTAATCATCCATATCAAATCTGACTTTACGTCATTCAATATGCTCCTCCTTGGCAGAATGCTTGGCTAGCACAGTGAGCCTTCCCGGTTCTCTAAAGCCTGTGGTAGTGATTGTCACGTCTTCATCAAGAACATCAGTCATCTTCGGTGGACTAGAGACTTCAGGGTTTAAAGACTCATCAATGGCTCGCTCCATAGGGGGGTCAGAAGTTGCTGGCGGGTTATCAAGAGCCGGTTCAAATGATTGGGGGATAGAGATCTCAGGTGCTGGAGTCTGCAGCTCCGGTTCATTGACCTTTGGATCTTCAACTGGCTTGGTCATCTTAGCCCTCTTGCTGGTTTTGCTTTTCCGCTGCATGAGCCAAAAAGGTCAATACAAAGCATAGAGGGATTGTAATGAGTAAAGGATAAGTAAATTGTCATTACCCTGGAGCAGTCTTGAAAGCCGGCATATTGGACTGGATTGAGTCACCGGACGAATGTGAAGTTTCCTGATAATTTGAATCAGAAGAGTTGAGCGGTTGACGAGTGAGACCCACCAAAGGATAAAAAGAGCTTAAGTCGAAGGTGACCTCATTTAGGTGCTTCTTCGGCATATTGGGTAAGCCGGAGGAGAGTTCCGCATCCTTGCTAGTCAGGGTCTGCCTCCAGCTCTCATGAATCTGTTGCTTCAAAATAAAGTGAGGATCCAGATGAGCTAAGGGATGTGAAAATCTTACTTTTCGGGTTACTCTTCGGATTTTTTTGTCTTGGCAAAGGCTCGGAGTCGGAGGAAATAATAGTTACCTCTTCTTCCACTCCCTGACTCGTTCCTGTGTCATCCTCATGCTAGTCTGTGTCAATAAGATGGTTGAAAAAAGAGCCAAGAGAGTCAAGGGCTACCTCGGACTCAGAGGAGTCCTCCAGTTGAAGCAATTCAGAAGCGCTGGGCTTTTTCCCTCTTTTCTTGGTGGCGGCTTTCTTGGCCTTCCTGGCTCTCTTTGCAGCCTCATGGTCATATTCTTTCTTCCAAAACTCGTCATCAGCCTGTGAAAATCAGCAAAGGTTTGAGTTAAGACAAAACATCAAAGATGAAGGTAAATTAATTAAGTTTGGCTGCTTACCCCTGGAGCCGGGTTAGCTTTGCAGAAAAGGCTTAGGACCATCTTGCCATAGTCTGCTAGGCTTTCATTCAAAAGCGACTTCGTCATATCATTGATAACATCATCAGGTAAATCAGTAGGGCTGTGGCGCAGAGGATCCTTTGTGTCACCTATGTAAGTGCACATTAACCCGGTGCGGCGGCTCAATAGGATGATCCGCCATGTGACCCAGCACCGGACCAAGTCAATACCATTTAAGCCGTTCCCCAAAAGAGCCTTGACTTTAGAAATGGTAGGGGCGAGCTTCGGGTGATCAGCAGCTGACAACTTGTCTGGAAGAGGATGATTGGACTCGAGGCGCAGGGCGTGAAAGCCGGGCAGAGGGTTCTCATCAGCCGGAGAAGTATCTTGGCAGTAGAACCATGTCTGGTTCCAGTCCTTGGGATGACTTGGTGGCTGCGCATAAGGAAAAATGGCGTCTCTCCGTCATTGGATTGAGACCCCGCCAAGTTCCAAGCTAGGTCCGTTGGAGTATTCATTCTAGCGGTTCAAGTAAAAGTATTCTTTAAAAGTTCAAAGGTGGGCTCTTCTTCAAGGTACACCTCACAGAACACTTGAAAGTTGCATATGTTAGACATGAAATTGGGTCCGATGTCTTGAGGATGGAGGTCGAAAAATCGCAGAACGTCTCTGAAGAACTTAGAGCCGGGCGGCGAGAAGCCCCGGTTCATGTGATCAGTGAAAACAATGACCTCCCCATCTTTGGGTTCAGGCTTCTCTTCTGTCGGTTTAGGAGGGCGGTAAGACATGACATCCTTTTTGGGCAGATATCCGGTTTTTACAAAATCATCAAGTGTACTCTCTGTGACGATGGATTTCACCCAATTACAAGAAGTGGTTGTTTTGGACGGCATTGTGAAGAAGGGAGCCTAAAAGAGAACAAATTTTTCGGTTCAATTTTAAGCCGAAGGAAAAGGTATTACAACACATATTCAGACTGGCGGCTTACAAAGGGGCCTAATGGTATATGACTAATTACGTCAGGTTATTTATGCCGCCATGAGCAGTCAAGTTATTTAAGCCGCCATGAGCAGTCAGGTTATTTAAGCTACCATGAGCAATTTGATGTTATCTATTGAGTATTACCATTAAAAGTCGATGGTACGAGCCGCCATGGCTAGGTGGATCTATCAAAATGCAGGTTTTTTGGCTAAGTGTCACACAAACAGGTTTCACATATTGCAGTCGTTATTTTGGATCAGCGGCAGTTCAGAAAAAGGAAATAAATCAAGCCCTAAAAGACAAGTACAGATGAGTTCATAAGCTCTAAGGGGATCTTTTCTTCAAGGAAAGGGGGTCCACTAGTATTGAAAGTAAAGGAAAAACAGCTACCGCATCAGTTATGCGCCGTTTTCAGATCAAAGATGCTCACGGTGCAACCACTGAAGATGAACTGCGACGAACTATGAAGAACACAGAGAAGTTCGGAAACCCTAATGTGGATCTAGGGTACGAGAAGGCAAGTACTTACAGATGCAGATAGACTGCGGAGGGGCGTCGTCGTTCTTTGGTTCGTTCAGGGTGATGCAGGGGCCAAGGATGAGGACGACGGTGTGCTTCGCAGCGGCGGCGGAGCTCGAGCGGCAGAAGGTCGCGGGAGGAGGAAAATGATGGAAAGGAGGATAATGAGGAAAGACTGGTATGGCTATTTATAAGGAAAGACTCATAAGTGGGCGCGAAAAACGAGGAGGCCAAACAGGGTTATCCAGCTGCCCAGACGCCTCGATTTTCTGAGCGGTTATTAAAAGATAAAGATCCGTTGAGATATCTTGGATAAAGTGTGAATTGATGACAGGTGACGTCATGGCGGGTTATCACAAATTCAGACAGATCGAAAGCTAGGTCAAGCAAATTCGCTCCCTGGTAATTGAGACATAAGCAATACCACCTCAAACTAGAATAGGCCTTTACCTTCACTGCAAGGGGCTGAACGAATAAACTCCCATGTCTTTTGTCCCGTTTTAACCCCTTTAAGCTTCCTAGTTGCGATGGCTCCACGACTAAGTCCTTTTGCTAGGACATCTGGCGTGACCTTTCCATGACAGCGCTTGTTGGATTTCGGGTTCTGCTAACCCTTGAGAGGTTCGAACTCTGGGGTGCGTGCGGAGATCTCAACCAACCTAGTCTGCCTACTCGCTAACCTCACAGCTTATCGTGTTGAGCTTGAAGGGAAAGGAAGACACAACAGTTTACCCAGGTTCGGGCCACCTTGCAATGTAAAACCCTACTCCTGCTTTGTGGTGGATTTGCCTCGAGGGGCTGAGGAAGAACTAGTACAGTGGAGAACAGCTTCAGGAGGTGTGTTCTTGAGCTTAAGTGAGCTGGCGAGGGTGGAATGGATCCCGTCCCCCATGTTGGTGGTGGCTAGGTCCTATTTATAGTGGCCTTGGTCCTCTTCCCAAATGTAGGCTGGAAGGGATCCCACAATATCCAAATTTGAAGGGGGGTAACAAGGTACGTCCTATCCTGACTAAAGTGGTCTTCGCCTACAAAAGCTGCTAATCGTGACGCTGCGGTGTGCTCGGTGTTGACCTCCATCCTGCCGTCATGGCGGTCTTGGTCTTGTTGCACCAGAAAGAAACCTTTGGTTCATTCCTCGGGACTCTGCGCCTGCTGCTTGCCTCCTTTGCACCAAAGAGGAAATTGGTACTCTGCGCCCGCTGGTGGCCGCCTGGCCTTGGTCGTCATGGCTCACGTCAGTCGAGCCTCCCGAGGTGAGCGTTGCATAGAAATCTCTGCTCCTTGGGAGCCAGCCTGAGGGGGGTGTTCCCCTTGGAGGTCCTGGCGTCGTCTGCCTCACGAGGCTTGGCCCCTCGCGAGGGTCTTGAGTTGTTGACGCTGAAGGGTCGTACCAGGCTGTCGATGGAGGCACGCCATGGGCAACAGGCAGGCAAGTCTGGGTACCCCTGTATCCAGAACACCGACAGTAGCCCCGGGCCCAAGGCGCACTCGGACTTGGCTTCTGGGCAAAGCCAAAGGGCAAGTGCGGAGCGTGCGGGCCCTAATCGCTTGCGGCCTTGGACGACGTGTGGCGATTGATGGTATGTGGGCGTCTCCACTTCCTCACGCTGCCCTAATAACTGTCTGACTTGATGAGTCGATGCTGCATGCAGAGAAACATCATTGCGTGAGATCGTGGAGGCCGACGGTTGGCCTCCCTATGGCTATAAATGAGGGAAGGGGAGGAGGCCCCCTCGCTCATCTCTTTCTTCATCTTCTCACTGCTCTTCCCTTCTCCTTCTCCACTTTGCCATAGTTGCGAGGCTCATGCCGCCAGTGGGGAGGTTCTCGGCTGCTGAGAAAGGGAAGGGTCCTAAGGAGGGACCAGCTTTGCCACCCCCCAAGAGGGGTCGCGGCCGTCCACTCAAGCAAGCCGCGACCCCGGCGGCGGCCCCCAGGGGGCGCAGGCGCGCTTCTCCAGGGGCCGACGTCTCCCTTAGCATCCGCGGTGGTGCTTCTTCTCGGGGCGGGGGGCACCGGCCACGAGGCAGCCCCCGCAACGAGGGGAGGCGCACTATGGTCGCTCGCCCTCCTCGACCGCGCTTCTCCTCGACGGATGCGCTCCCGGAGTTCGTGGTGTGGCTGGAGAGACCCGCCGGCACCTTGTTCCGGCTCCCGCGCTTCTTCACCGGCGAGCTTCCGACCTCGGCGCTCGACGGCCTCTGGCTACAGGCCGAAGGCTGCTGCAGCAGGGCCTCGTGGGTGGGGATCGAGGTCACCGCGCGGGCAGCATGGTCCTGACCCGCGGCTGGCAGGCGTTTGCCCGTGCACGAGGCCTAAGCGGGAGGTGCACTCTCCACTTCAAGTACGACGGCCTTGCGACCCTCTTCGTGAGGGTGTTCAAGGAAGACGGCCGCCGAGCGGGGTGTTGCCCAGAAGACGGCAGTGGCGACGATGAGCTTGGCCTTAACATCGGCCACGCCAGCGACGAGGGTGAGCTTGGCCTTGACGACGTCCACACTTCCTCCCGTAGCGGCAACTCTTCCTTAGGCGAGAGCTCAAGCAGCGGCGGCTACGACCAACCTCCGCGGCACCAAGCTCGCATCGAAGAAGGCGGCGGATCATCTCGCTGCCACGCTCTAGTGAAGCAGGAGGAAGGCCCGGTCTGAGCTCGGGGTTGCCAAACTTGGCCTCAAGACCCATTGCGGCCTTGCGGGCCACTTTTGTTTAACCTTTCCTTCCTTTTGCAATTTGAAAAAAAAGTAGGGTGCCCCGCTGGGGTGTGTAATGAACTATGGCAGTTATGCCCTTTATGTTGTGTTTATTATCTTAATGTTGTGCCATGATGTTTGTATTCTGGGTAGGCAAGGGTAGGGTAACTTAGCTTGACATGTTTGTAGCAGCTTCCCACCTCGCGGGGGCGCGACCCTTAACACCTGGCGGAGCCCCCCTTCCTGATGACTCGAGGGCCACCGGTCTTGGGAGGTGCTAGAGGCCTCGAGAGACGCGGTAGAGCTGCTGCAGAGTTGTTTTAAGGAAAAGAAACCTTAATGGGCACCTCATTCTTCCTTGCGCGAGCTCCCTGCCATAGGTTTAGTTGTGGCTTAATGCACCACGTCGTACTGCCTGTGGGGCACGGACCTGAGAGGGCGCTGATGCCCACGAGCTTGATCGAGGGCTCCTCGCAAGGATCATAAAGCCGAAGCACTGGGGCAACGAGGTTCGGCGAGGTGTGCCTGTGCGAGGGCGGAGCCGTGTGCACACACATGCCTAGCCCCCACGCGCGGGGCGCGCGAGGGAGAGCGACGGGCAACTGCTGCCCTTTCCTGGCCCAAGCCAAGAATGAGTGAAACGAGGGGAGAGAAAATCCAACTTGGCGAACCAAAACGCGAAAACTCCGAATTCCATTAAAAGATTACGAAATAACTTTGCAAAACAAGCAAATGAACAGCCGCGTCTGGCACCTAGTCTAGTCTTCTCACCAGCGTGGAGCTAAGTGCTGCCACTAGGACGTGGGAGGGAGCCCCCGTGAGGCCCCAGGGCTGCGCTCAGGAGACTCCGGGGCGTGTACAACCCCACTCATTATTGTGTGACAGTGTCACGAGCGGAGACCTTCACAGGTCGGAGCCTTGCTTAATGGATAGAACTTCCGGAGGTACTGGATGTTCCAGGCGTTTTGGAAGGGGATCCCGTCCTATGTCTCCAGGCATGCGGCGCCAAGCCTGGAGACATGGGCAATCCTAAACGGGCCCTCCCACATGGGAGAGAGCTTGTGCAGCCCTTCCCTGGAGAGCACCCACCTCAGAACGAGATCACCCACCTCGAGCGTCCTGGGGCGGATGCTGCGGCAGTGGTACCACCGCAGCGCCTGCTGGTACCTTGCCGCTCGGAGTGAGGCTTGACGGCGGCATTCCTCCCCCAACATGAGATCCATCCCCCGCCCGGCAACCTGGCGTGCCCCGTCAAATGCCAGGACCCGCGTGGAGCCATGCTTGACCTTGTGTGGGAGAACCGCTTCGACTCCGTAGACGAGGAAGAATGGTGTCTCGCCCGTCGGCTTTGTTGCAGTGGTGCGGATGGACCACAACACAGACTGGAGCTCGTCGAGCCAGCCCCTGCCGCAGGCCTCGAGCTTCTTCTTGAAGGTCCTAGCCTTGAGGTTATGAGGACATCAATACCATTATTATACCCATAGCCCCTGCTGCTATACATACTGGACCAATTACTAGAGCTTGCGCACGCCAATTAAATTACCAGGTACTTTCATTTCTTGGTAATGATTCTAATGTTCATGTGAATATGATGCTGCCTAAATTGGATACATTTGTTTTGCTTACAAATGAAGGGCCTAGCTTGGAGAAGGATGAACATTGGAGCAAGAACAAGCATGGAGATGATGGCATGCGCAAGGGGAACAAGAACGGAGTTACAAGTGATGATTACAGGACGTTGAAGCCACCATAATGAGTGCATGAAGCCTTGGACGAAATATACAAGATGCTACTTCATAACTTTTGTCCAGAGGCTATTCTAACTGTTGCGTCACCTTATTATTGGGCCAGGCCCATGTAATTTCGAAATACTAGAGTATAGGCTGTTTTTAGAGTCCGTATGTGTGGGGAAACAAGAGATAGGGTTGGTTTCGGACCCCTTCCCCAAGGGCCACGAAATCCCCCCCCCCCTCTTGCTCCATATATACAGCCCTTAGGGCATCGTTTAGACTTTGGGTTTTCTTTAGATTAAAGTTCGTCATAGCTACAACTTCGCGTACTTGGTTTGTGTTCAACGACCAGACAAAGACGTCACAGAACCCCATATTGATCAATAAAGCTTTCATCTTATATTCGCAATATACAGATTGCAATCTCAGTTTCTTGCTCGTTCTTCGTTTGCTCGCAGGAAATACACCCTCGTGGTCAGGTTGATCGTGCTCCGGCGTGGTCAATAACCTCTCGGAGTTGGTTTAGCGATTGCTAAGGCGCGACGTCCTCGCACGTACCTAGTTGGATCGTCAAAGTCTACTCCTCCGAAACGATAATCACCATCTCATCGAAAGACGGGACACCTTTGCCTCTATCAAGTGGTATCATATTTTCAGGTTGCTCGGTGAGATTTTACAGTTTTTCGTAGTTTAGATCGAGTCTTTTTCTTCATACCTATAGTCCACGAAAAAGACAAAAAAATTAGGGTTAGTTCATCCTATCCGAACCAATCTGTGCCTTTGCGAAATCTTTTCTGTATTTGCTTTGTTGACTTTGCAGTTGCATCGTCATGTCAAGTTGCTGGTCTTAGCGTCTAGTCCTTTAGAGTTTCGAGTTATGTTCACAGGTTGTCACGTCGCCGCTGCCATATATTACCACCTCATCATCATCATTGTTGCTGCCATATACCACCACCGCACCAACTTCATCGCCGCTGCCATATACCACCACCACATATTCACAGCCAATCCGAGTCCATATACGCCACCACATATCCTTCGCCATCACGCCAATCCGAGTCCACCTGCAACATATATCCGCCACCAGTCCGAGTTCCACAAGATTCATATCTGCTACCAGTCCGAGTTCCACCAGATTCATCTCCGCCACCAGTCCTAGTCCGCGTCCAGTATTTTGTTACTCTGTTTTGGATTTCGAGATCACGCCATACTCCGAGTCGTGACAGAGTAGGACTCCCGAACTTTCGTGCTACCCGCAGTAGAAAAATAATTCCAATTTAAAAAAATGCTGGCTAGGCAGTTTCTAGACCATTTGTAGACTTTTTCTGAAAAAAAATTGTTGCGCAAAAAAGAGAGGAAAAAAAGTGAAAAAAAAGAAAAAAATTCAGAGCGTGCTCCTCCCTTGTTTAAGTGCAGCGCCGTGATTTTGTTAGTGTTCTAGGCTCGTGTCTCTAGCACGGTCTAGCCTAGGACCAACACAGTACCGTCATTGAGCGTTTATTCAACTTTTTATCTCTGAATTGATTATTGCTGACCCTTTTTGCTACCATATTATAACCATTCCCAGCTCCACATACATCTACGTCATGCGTTTGACTCTCCCTGGTAATTGCTCTATCCAAGCTTTGTGAGTTTTGACTACAACGGTTGCTGATCACCACCTGCTGCTGGGTAAGAACTGGTAAGAATTTGAGATTCGCTTGAAGGATTTGTGACATACCACCACCACCACCACTTCCTAGTAGTATGTAGGATCATATTCTTGTGTGTTTCTATTGCTGCTAACCATGGCAGGAC
Organism: Triticum dicoccoides; assembly: GCF_002162155.2. Taxonomy (NCBI): domain Eukaryota; kingdom Viridiplantae; phylum Streptophyta; class Magnoliopsida; order Poales; family Poaceae; genus Triticum; species Triticum dicoccoides. The sequence goes on from NC_041381.1 coordinate 277,839,504, forward strand.
CACAAGCCGACGAGATTGACTGGGAGAACGTGACGAACAAGGAGTTGCAAGATAAATTTCAGCAAATGATGAGTGGCCAGGTGGGAGATGTGCTAAAAAGATTTGACGAGGCTATGGGGAAGATAGATGCCATGGAGAAGTCGTTCGAGACAAGGCTGGATAACAAGTTTAATGAATTGCTCAAGCGTCTTCCCCAACCACCACCGCCTACACCTGTCGCACCTCTACAAAAACAACAACAACATCTCCAACGCCGCCTTCCAAATCAAGTGGGACGAGCACAACGCATTCCAATTGAGCCTGGTCAAAATTCTGGTGCCGCTGCACCTACTATTGATGCTTCTTTGGCTCCTGCTACTGCGGCTGCTGGTGCCGAGGAGGATGACAATTATGCGGGCGATTATGAAGATGAGGTTGATCAAAATCAGAACTACGTGCAGCCACCAGCACTGCCACCAGCAGATCGACCTTAGGTATATATTCGCAATGGTAGGCCTGCACCACCACCTCAATTACGAGATAATGACCATATTCCTAAACTGAAATTGAATATTCCACCATTTGAGGGTAGATATGTTCCTGATATATATATTACATGGGAGTTAGAAACTGAACAATGTTTTACATGTTTACAATATCCCGAGGAGAGACGGGTTGTTGCTGTTGTTTATGCTTTCACTAGTTTTGCATGTGTATGGTGGTGTGAACATTGTTGATTATATCCTATTCTAGCTACTTGGGCTGCTTTGAAAATTGCTATGCATACTCGTTGGGTTCCACCATACTATCAACGTGAATTGCATCAAAAATTGCAGCATTTAAGATAAGGAAAAAACTCTGTAGAAGAATATTATCAGGGATTACAAAATGGCATGATTAGATGTGGTATTGTTGAGGAGAATGAAGCTATGCTTGCACGTTTTATGGGTGGATTAAATAGAGAGATTCAGACCATTCTAGAGTATAAGGAGTATACTAATATCACTCGTTTATTCCATCTTGCTTGTAAAGCTGAACGTGAAGTGCAGGATCGACATGCATTGGCGCGAACTAACTTTTTTGCAGGTCGACCTTCATCATGGACACCGCGTGCATCGTCTACTTTCACTGCACCAGCACCTCCATCAGGTGCCACCTCCAGCCGTGATACAAGAAAGCAGGCACAACCACAACTATCTGCCAAGAGCACACCTGTCGGGCCTGCACAGAGCTCTTCTTCTTCCATGGCATCAACAGGGCACACAAGTGATATTATTTGTCATCATTGTAACGGAAGAGGACATTATGCGCGAGAATGCAAATCTCAGCGTGTGACGATTGCTACTGAGGATGGTGGGTATGAGTCCGCTAGTGACTATGATGAGGAGACTTTGGCTCTTATTACAAGTGAAGAACACAGTGGAGATGATTCTGATCATGAATGCAATGCATGGCTCCTGTAGACGCTGACAGGTATGAATGTTTAGTTGCTCAACGTGTTTTGAGTGTGCAGGTCACACAAGCTGAGCAAAATCAGAGGCATAATTTGTTCCATACAAAGGGAGTTGTGAAGGAACATTGTGTGTGCGTCATCATAGACGGAGGGAGCTGCAACAATTTGGCTAGCATGGAGATGGTGGAGAAGCTTTCACTCACCACAACACCACATCCACATCCTTACTACATCCAATGGTTCAACAATAGCGGCAAGGTTAAGGTAACACGTACTATTTGTGTGCATTTTAGTATCTCTACATATGCTGATTATGTTGATTATGATGTGGTACCTATGCAAGCATGTTCCTTATTACTTGGTCGACCATGGCAATTTGATAAAAAAATTGTACACCATGGTAGAAACAATCAGTATACTCTTGTTCATAATGATAAAAATATTACTTTGCTTCCTATGACTCCTGATTCCATTTTGAAAGATGATATTAATAGAGCTAATAAAGCAAAATAGGAGAAAAATAAGAGTGAAAATCAGATTGTCGCAAAAGAATTTGAGCAACAATAAACCATCTAGCGTTGCTTCTGAAATTAAATTGAAAAGTGCAGGTTTATTTGCCACCAAATCCGATATTGATGAGCTAGATTTCAGCAAATCTGTTTGCTATGCTTTTGTGTGCAAAGAGGCATTATTTTTATATGAGGATGTGCCTTCCTCTTTGCCTCCTGCTATCACTAACATTTTGCAGGAGTTCGCTGACGTCTTTCCACAAGACATGCCACCGGGATTACCTCCCATTCGAGGGATTGAGCATCAGATTGACTTAATTCCCGGTGCATCATTACCCAACCGTGCACCATACCATACCAATCCATAGGAGACGAAGGAGATTATGCGTCAAGTACAGGAGCTGCTCGACAAAGGTTATATACGCGAATCCCTTAGTCCTTGTGTTGTTCCTATTATTCTAGTGTCGAAAAAGGATGGTACATCGCGTATGTTTGTTGATTGTAGAGGCATTAATAATATTACTATTCATTATCATCCTATTCCTAGGCTAGATGATATGCTTGACGAATTGAGTGGCTCTAAAATATTCTCCAAAGTTGATTTGCATACTGGATACCATCAAATTCGTATGAAATTGGGGTTGAATGGAAAACATCATTTAAAACTAAGTTTGGATTATATGAGTGGTTAGTCATGACTTTTGGGTTAACTAATGCACCTAGTACTTTCATGAGATTAATGAACGAAGTTTTATGTGCTTTCATTGGACAATTTGTGGTAGTTTACTTTGATGACATATTGATTTATAGCAGATCTTTGTAGGAGCATTTGGAACATTTACGTGATGTTTTTATTGCTCTACATGATGCACGTTTGTTTGGTAACCTTGGGAAGTGCACCTTTTGCACCGACCGAGTGTCTTTTCATGGCTATGTTGTCACTCCATAGGGAATTGAAGTCGATAAAGCCAAGATTGAAGCTATTGAGAGTTGGCCGCAGCCCAAAACGGTCACACAAGTGAGGAGTTTTCTTGGCCTTGCTGGATTCTATAGGCGTTTTGTGAGAGATTTTAGCACCATCACTGCACCTCTCAATGAGCTTACAAAGAAGGGTGTGCCTTTTGTTTGGGGTACCGCACAGGAAGAAGCCTTCACGGTGTTGAAAGATAAGTTGACACATGCTCCTTTATTCCAACTTCCTGATTTTAATAAGACATTTGAGCTTGAATGTGATGCTAGTGGAATTGGATTAGGAGGTGTGTTATTACAAGATGGCAAACCTGTTGCATACTTTTCTAAAATATTGAGTGGGCCTAGTCTGAATTATTCTACTTACGATAAAGAATTATATGCTCTTGTTCGGACTTTAGAAACATGGCAACATTATTTCTGGCCCAAAGAATTTGTTATACATTCTAATCATGAATCTTTGAAACATATTAAAAGTCAAGCTAAACTGAATCGTAGACATGCTAAATGGGTTGAATTCATTGAGACTTTCCCTTATGTCATTAAACACAAGAAGGGTAAAGAAAATGTTATTGCCGATGCATTGTCTCATCGCTATACTATGCTTTCACAACTTGACTTAAAAATATTTTGGAGACCATCAAAGATCAATATATGCATGATGCTGATTTTAAAGATGTATTGCAGAATTGTGTTTCGTGCTAACAAGCTCGTCGTTAATGATGGATTTGTGTTTCGTGCTAACAAGCTATGCATTCCAGCTAGCTCCGTTCGTCTTCCGTTATTGCAGGAGGCGCATGGAGGAGGATTAATAAGACACTTTGGCGTGAAGAAGACGGAGGACGTACTTGCTACACATTTCTTTTGGCCAAAGATGCGACGGGATGTTGAGCGCTTTGTTGCTCGCTGCACTACATGTCAAAAAGCTAAGTCGCGACTCAATCCTCATGGTTTATATATGCCTTTGCCTGTACCTAGTGTTCCTTGGGAGGATATATCTACGGACTTTGTTTTAGGTTTACCTTGAACAAAGAAGGGGAGGGATAGCATATTTGTTGTCGTGGATAGATTCTTGAAAGTGGCACACTTTATACCATGTCATAAAAGCGATGATGTTGTTAATTTTGCTGATTTGTTCTTTCGTGAAATTATTCGCTTGCATGGTGTGCCAAATACTATTGTTTCATATCATGATACTAAATTTCTTAGCCACTTTTGGAGATGTTTATGGGCTAAGTTGGGGACTAAACTGCTTTTTAGTACTACTTGTCACCCCAAAACTGATGGACAAACTGAAGTAGTTAATAGAACATTGTCTACTATGCTTAGGGCTGTTTTGAAGAATAATAAGAAAATATGGCAGGAATGCTTGCCTCATATTGAATTTTCTTATAATTGTTCATTGCATTCTACTACTAAGATGTGCCCTTTTAAAATTGTGTATGGTTTCCTACCTCGTGCACCTATTGATTTGTTGCCTCTTCCATCTTTGGAGAAGGTTAATTTTGATGCTAAACATCATGCTGAATTGATTTTAAAAATTCATGGGTTAACTAAGGAAAACATTGAGCGTATGAATGCTAAATATAAACTTGCTGGACATAAGGGTAGAAAACATGTTGTGTTTGCACCTAGAGATCTTGTTTGGTTACATTTGCGTCAGGATAGATTTCCTGATTTGCGCAAATCAAAGCTAATGCCACGTGCTGACGGTCCATTTAAGGTGTTAGAGAAAATAAATGATAATGCATATAAATTTGAGCTGCCTGCAGATTTTGCGGTTAGTCCCACTTTTAACATTGCATATTTGAAGCCTTATTTGGGTGAGGAAGATGAGCTTCCGTCGAGGACGATTTCATTTCAAGAAGGGGAGGATGATGAGGACATCAATACCATTGTTACACCCACAGCCCCTGCTGCTATGCATATTGGACCAATTACTAGAGTGAGCGCACGCCAATTAAATTACCAGGTACTTTCGTTTCTTGGTAATGATTCTGATGTTCATGTGAAGATGATGTTGCCTAAATTGGATACATTTGTTTTGCTTACAAATGAAGGGCCTAGCTTGGAGAAGGATGAACATTGCAGCAAGAAAATGCATGGAGATGATGGCATGCGCAAGGGGAACAAGAAGGGAGTTACAAGTGATGATTACAGGATGTTGAAGCCACCATAATGAGTGCATGAAGCCTTGGACAAAGTATACAAGATGCTACTTCATAACTTTTGTCCAGAGGCTATTCTAAGTGCTGCGTCACCTTATTATTGGCCAGGCCCATGTAATTTCGAAATGCTTGAGTATAGGCTGTTTTTAGAGTCCGTATGTCATGGTGGGCGCACGGCAGATGCCAAGGGATGGCTAAAGAGAGGAGGAGGCTCGAGGGCGCTGGTGGGCTCCAGAGGCGAGGTTCGCATGCGCGGGCGAGGGACGCCGGACATACCCAAGTTCGGGGCTCTCCGGAGAGATAACACCCCTAGTCCTCCCGAGTTTCGTTAGATGATTGATAGTACAATATTGCTCCTGGAGCTGTATGGAGGAGGAAGGAAGCTGGCCAAGGCTTGGGCTGTGATGAGGACATCAATACCATTGTTACACCCACAGCCCCTGCTGCTATACATACTGGACCAATTACTAGAGCTCGCGCACGCCAACTAAATTACCAGGTACTTTCGTTTCTTGGTAATGATTCTAAGGTTCATGAGAATATGATGCTGCCTAAATTGGATACATTTGTTTTGCTTACAAATGAAGGGCCTAGCTTGGAGAAGGATGAACATTGGAGCAAGAACAAGCATGGAGATGATGGCATGCGCAAGGGGAACAAGAACGGAGTTACAAGTGATGATTTCAGGTCTTTGAAGCCACCATAACGAGTGCATGAAGCCTTGGACGAAATATACAAGATGTCACTTCATAAATTTCGTCCAGAGGCTATTATAGGTGATGCGTCACCTTTTTATTGGGCCAGGCCCATGTAATTTCGAAATACATAAGTATAGGCTATTTTTACAGTCCGTATGTGTGGGGAAACAAGAGATAGGGTTGATTTCGGACCCCTCCACCAAGGGCCACGAAATTCCCCCTCTCTTCCTCCATATATACAGCCCTTAGGGCACCGTTTAGACTTTGGGTTTTGTTTAGATTAAAATTTGCCATAGCTGCAACTTCGCGTACTTCATTTGTGTTCAACGACCAGACAAAGGCGTCACAGAACCCCACCTTGATCAATAAAGATTTCATCATATATTGGCAATATCCAGATTTCAATCTTAGTTTCTTGCTTGTTCTTCGTTTGCTCGCAGGAAACAGACCCTCGTGGTCAGGTTGATCGTGCTCCAGCATGGTAAATAACCTCTCGGAGTTGGTTTAGCGATTGCTAAGGCGCGACGTCCTCGCACGTTCATAGTCGGATCGTCAAAGTCGACTTCCACCAAAGCGATATCCATCATCTCATCGAAAGACGGGTCACCTTTGCCTCTATCAAGTGGTATCAGATTTCCAGGTTGCTCGGTGAGATTTTACAGTTTTTCGTAGTTTAGATCGAGTCTTTTCTTCATACCTATAGTCCACAAAAAAGCCACAAAAAATTAGGGTTAGTTCATCATATCCGAACCAGTCTGAGCCATTGCATAATCTTTTCTGTATTTGCGTTGTTGAAGTTGCGGTTGCATCGTCGTGTCTAGTTGGTGGTCTTAGTGTCTAGTCCTTTAGAGTTTCGAGTTCTGTTCACAAGTTGTCACGCCGCCGCCGCATCATCATCATCACCGCTGCCATATACCACCATCGTCATCACCGCTGCCATATACCACCATCATCATCACCGCTGCCATATACCACCATCGTCATCACCGCTGCCATCTACCACCATCGACATCACCGCAGCCATATACCACATATCCACCTCCATCACGCCAATCCGAGTCCACCTGCAACATATATCTGCCACCAGTCCGAGTTCCACCAGATTCATCTCTGCCACCAGTCCGAGTTCCACCAGATTCATCTCCGCCACCAGTCCTAGTCTGAGTCCAGTATTTGTTTCTTTGTTTTCGACTTCCAGATCACGCCATACTCCGAGTCGTGATAGAAAAGGACTCTCGAACTTTCATGTTACCCGCAGTAGAAAAAAAAATTGTTGCAGAGCAAAAAAAAAGAGAAAAAAAAGTGCAAAAAAAGAGAGAGAAAATTCAGAGTGTGCTCCTCCCTTGTTTACGTGCAGCGCCGTGATTTTTTTAGTGTTCTAGGCTCGCGTCTCTAGCACAGTCTAGCCTAGGACCAGCACAGTACCATCATTGAGCGTTTATTCAACTTTGCATCTCTGAATTGATTATTGCTGGCCCTTTTTGCTACCATATTATAAGCCTTCCCAGCTCCACATACATCTACGTCGTGCGTTTGATTCTCCCTGGTAATCTCTCTATCCAAGCTTTGAGAGTTTTGACTACAATGGTTGCCGATCACCACCTGCTGCTGGGTAAGAACTGGTAAGAATTTGAGATTCGCTTGAAGGATTTGTGACACACCACCACCGCCGCCACCTCCTAGTAGTCTATAAAATCATATTATTTTGTGTTTCAATTGCTGCTAACCATGCCAGGATCACAAGCCAATGAGACTGATTGGGAGAACCTGACGAACAAAGAGCTACATGATAAATTTCAGCAAATGATGAGTGGACAGGTGCAAGATGTGCTAAACAGATTTCACGAGGCCATGGAGAAGATAGATGGCATTGAGAAGACGTTCGAAACAAAGCTTGATAGCAAGTTTAATGAATTGCTCGCACGTTTTCCACAACCACTGCCGGCTGCACCTATCGCACCTCTGCAACAACAACAACAACAACAACAACAACAACAACGCCACCTTCCAAATCAGTATGGACGAGCGAAGCGTGTTCCTATTGAGGATGGCCAAACTTCTGGTGCTGCTGTTCCTGTTGCTGATGCTTCTTTGGCTCGTGCTACTACTGCTGCTGGTACCCAGGAGGATGATGAGTATGCGGGCGATTATGAGGATGAGGTTGATCAAAATCAGAACTACGTGCAACCACCAGCACCACCAGCAGCAGGTCGACCTCAGGTATATATTCGTAATGGTAGGCCTGCACCACCACCTCAGGTACGAGATGATGTCCATATTCCCAAACTGAAATTGAATATTCCACCATTTGAGGGTAGATATGTTCCTGATATATATCTTACTTGGGAGTTAGAAACTGAACAACGTTTTACATGTTTACAATATCCCGAGGAGAGATGGGTTGCTGCTGCTGTTTGTGCTTTCACTAGTTTTGCATGTGTATGGTGGTCTGAACATTGTAGATTATATCATATTCCATCTACTTGGGTTGCTTTGAAAACTGCTATGCGTACTCGTTGGGTTCCACCATATTATCAACGTGAATTGCTTCAAAAAATGCAGCATTTAAGACAAGGAAAAAATTCTGTAGAAGAATATTATCAGGAATTACAAACTGGCATGATTAGATGTGGTATTGTTGAGGAGAATGAAGCTATGCTTTCACATTTTACGGGTGGATTAAATAGAGAGATTCAGACCATTCTAGAGTATAAGGAGTATACTAATATCACTCGTTTATTCATCTTGCTTGTAAAGCTGAACGTGAAGTGCAGGATCGACAAGCAATGGCGCACACTAACTTTTATGCAGGTCGACCTTCTTCATGGACACCGCGTGCATCTTCTACTTCCACTACACCAGCAACTCCATCAGGTGCCATCTCCAGCCGTGATACAAGAAAGCAGGCACAACCACCATCATCTGTCAAGAGCGCACCTGTCGGGCCTGCACAGAGCTCTTCTTCTTCCATGGGATCAACAGGGCACACAAGTGATATTATTTGTTGTCGTTGTAAGGGAAGAGGTCATTATGCGCGAGAATGCAAATCTCAGTGTGTGATGATTGCTACTGAGGATGGTGGGTATGAGTCCGCTAGTGACTATGATGAGGAGACTTTGGCTCTTATTACACGTGAAGAACATGGTGGAGATGATTCTGATCATGAGACGCAATACATGGCTCCTGAAGACGCTGATAGGTATGAATGTTTAGTTGCTCAACGTGTTTTGAGTGTGCAGGTCACACAAGCTAAGCAAAATCAGAGGCACAATTTGTTCCATACCAAGGGAGTTGTGAAGGAACGTTCTGTGCGCGTCATCATAGACGGAGGGAGCTGCAACAACTTGGCTAGCATGGAGATGGTGGAGAAGCTTTCTCACACCACAAGACCACATCCACATCCTTACTACATCCAATGGTTCAACAATAACGGCAAGGTTAAGGTAACACGTACTGTTCATGTGCATTTTAGTATCTCTACATATGTTGATTATGTTGATTGTGATGTGGTACCTATGCAAGCATGTTCCTTATTACTTGGTAGACCATGGCAATTTGATAAATATTCTATACACCATGGTAGAAACAATCACTATACTCTTGTTCAAAAGGATAAAAATATTACTTTGCTTCCTATGACTCCTGATTCCATTTTGAAAGATGATATAATAGAGCTAATAAAGCAAAACAGGAGAAGAATAAGAGTGAAAATCAGATTGTGGCAAAAGAATTTGAGCAACAAATGAAGCCTAATAATAAACTATCTAGTGTTGCTTCTGAAATTAAATTGAAAAGTGCATGTTTATTTGCCACCAAATCTGATATTGATGAGCTAGATTTTAGCAAATCTGTTTGCTATGCTTTTGTGTGCAAAGAGGCATTATTTTTATTCGAGGACGTGCCTTCCTCTTTGCCTCCTGCTGTCACTAACATTTTGCAGGAGTTCGGTGACGTTTTTCCACAAAACGTGCCACCGGGATAACCGCCTATTCAAGGGATTGAGCATCAGATTGACTTAATTGCCGGTGCTTCACTGCCAAACCGTGCACCATATCGTACCAATCCAGAGGAGACGAAGGAGATTATGCGTCAAGTACAAGAGCTTCTCGACAAAGGTTATATACGCGAATCCCTTAGTCCTTGTGATGTTCCTATTATTCTAGTGCCGAGAAAGGATGGTACATCACGTATGTGTGTTGATTGTAGAGGCATTAATAATATTACTATTCGTTATTGTCATCCTATTCCTAGCCTAGATGATATGCTTGATGAATTGAGTGGCTCTACAATATTCTCCAAAGTTGATTTGCATAGTGGATACCATCAAATTCGTATGAAATTGGGAGATGAATGGAAAATAGCATTTAAAACTAAGTTTGGATTATATGAGTGGTTAGTCATGCCTTTTGGGTTAACTAATGCACCTAGTACTTTCATGAGATTAATGAACGAAGTTTTACGTGCTTTCATTGGATGATTTGTGGTAGTTTAATTTGATGACATATTGATTTATAGCAGATCTTTGGAAGAACATTTGGAACATTTACGTGTTGTTTTTATTGCTCTACGTGATGCACGTTTGTTTGGTAACCTTGGGAAGTGCACCTTTTGCACCGACCGAGTATCTTTTCTTGGCTATGTTGTTACCCCACAGGGAATTGAAGTTGATAAAGCCAAGATTGAAGCTATTGAGAGTTGGCTGCAGCCCAAAACGGTCACACAAGTGAGGAGTTTTCTTGGCCTCGCTGGATTCTATAGGCGTTTTGTGAGAGATTTTAGCACCATTGTTGCACCTCTCAATGAGCTTACAAAGAAAGATGTGCCTTTTCTGAGGGGTACCGCACAGGAAGAAGCCTTCACAGTATTGAAAGATAAGTTGACACATGCTCCTTTACTCCAACTTCCTAATTTTAATAAGACTTTTGAGCTTGAATGTGATGCTAGTGGAATTTTATTAGGAGGTGTGTTATTACAAGATGGCAAACCTATTGCATACTTTTCTGAAAAATTGAGTGGGCCTAGTCTGAATAATTCTACTTATGATAAAGAATTATATGCTCTTGTTCGGACTTTAGAAACATGGTAACATTATTTATGGCCCAAAGAATTTTGTATACATTCTGATCATGAATCTTTGAAACATATTAAAAGTCAAGCTAAACTGAATCGTAGACATGCTAAATGGGTTGAATTCATTGAGACTTTCACTTATGTCATTAAACACAAGAAGGGAAAAGGAAATGTTATTGCTGATGCATTGTCTCGTCACTATACTATGCTTTCACAACTTGACTTCAAAATATTTGGTTTGGAGACTATCAAAGATCAATATGTGCATGATGCTGATTTTAAAGATGTAATGCAGAATTGTAAAGAAGGAAGAATGTGGAACAAGTTTGTCGTTAACGATGGATTTGTGTTTCGTGCTAACAAGCTATGCATTCCAGCTAGCTCCGTTCGTCTTTTGTTATTGCAGGAAGCGCATGGAGGAGGATTAATGGGACACTTTGGCGTGAAGAAGACGGAGGACGTACTTGTTACACATTTCTTTTGGCCAAAGATGAGACGGGATGTTGAGCGTTTTATTGCTCGCTGCACTACATGTCAAAAAGCTAAGTCACGACTCAATCCTCATGGTTTATATATGCCTTTGCCTGTACCTAGTGTTCCTTGGGAGGATATATCTATGGACTTTGTTTTAGGTTTACCTCGAACAAAGAAGGGGAGGGATAGCATATTTGTTGTCATGGATAGATTCTCAAAAATGGCACACTTTATACCATGTCATAAAAGTGATGATGCTGTTAATGTTGTTGATTTGTTCTTTCGTGAAATTATTCGCTTGCATGGTGTGCCAAATACTATTGTTTCAGATCGTGATACTAAATTTCTTAGCCACTTTTGGAGATGTTTATGGCTAAGTTGGGGCTAAACTGCTTTTTAGTACTACTTTTCACCCCCAAACTGATGGACAAACTGAAGTAGTCAATAGAACATTGTCTACTATGCTTAGGGCTGTTTTGAAGAGTAATAACAAAATGTGGGAGGAATGCTTGCCTCATATTGAATTTTCTTATAATCGTTCATTGCATTCTACTACTAAGTTGTGCCCTTTTGAAGTTGTGTATGGTTTCCTACCTCGTGCACCTATTGATTTGTTGCCTCTTCCATCTTCGGAGAAGGTTAATTTTGATGCTAAACAACGTGCTGAATTGATTTTAAAAATGCATGAGTTAACTAAGGAAAACATTGAGCGTATGAATGCCAAATATAAACTTGCTGGAGATAAGGGTAGAAAACATGTCGTGTTTGCACCTGGAGATCTTGTTTGGTTACATTTGCGTAAGGATAGATTTCCTGATTTGCGTAAATCAAAGCTCATGCCACGTGCTGATGGTCCCTTTAAGGTGTTAGAGAAAATAAATGATAATGCATATAAACTTGAGCTGCTTGCAGATTTTGGGGTTAGTCCCACTTTTAACATTGCAGATTTGAAGCTTTATTTGGGTGAGGAAGATGAGCTTCCGTCGAGGACGACTTCATTTCAAGAAGGGGAGGATGAGGAGGACATCAATATCATTGTTACACCCACAGCCCCTGCTGCTATACATACTGGACCAATTACTAGAGCTCGCGCACGCCAACTAAATTACCAGGTACTTTCGTTTCTTGGTAATGATTCTAAGGTTCATGAGAATATGATGCTGCCTAAATTGGATACATTTGTTTTGCTTACAAATGAAGGGCCTAGCTTGGAGAAGGATGAACATTGGAGCAAGAACAAGCATGGAGATGATGGCATGCGCAAGGGGAACAAGAATAGAGTTACAAGTGATGATTTCAGGTCTTTGAAGCCACCATAATGAGTGCATGAAGCCTTGGACGAAATATACAAGATGTCACTTCATAAATTTTGTCCAGAGGCTATTATAGGTGCTGCGTCACCTTTATATTGGGCCAGGCCCATGTAATTTCGAAATACATAAGTATAGGCTATTTTTAGAGTCCGTATGTGTGGGGAAACAAGAGATAGGGTTGATTGCGGACCCCTCCACCAAGGGCCACGAAATTCCCCCTCTCTTCCTCCATATATACAGCCCTTAGGGCACCGTTTAGACCTTGGGTTTTGTTTAGATTAAAGTTCGCCATAGCTGCAACTTCGCGTACTTTGTTTGTGTTCAACGACCAGACAAAGGCATCACAGAACCCCACCTTGATCAATAAAGATTCCATCTTATATTCGCAATATCCAGATTGCAATCTCAGTTTCTTGCTTGTTCTTCGTTTGCTCGCAGGAAACAAACCCTCGTGGTCAGGTTGATCGTGCTCCGGCGTGGTTAATAACCACTCGGAGTTGGTTTAGCGATTGCTAAGGCGCGACGTCCTCGCACGTTTGTAGTCGGATCGTCAAAGTCGACTTCCACCAAAGCGATATCCATCATCTCATCGAAAGACGGGACACCTTTGCCTCTATCAGGCTGCTCCTTCTTGCCGGTACTGCTGTTGGGTGGCTAGTCCTATGCTTCTGCTTCTTGCTTTTCGTCTGTGTGTGTCGTATGGTGATGTCGATACGATGGTGTGATGCCCCCGTGGGCATTGGTCCCTGGGGGGTTTTATAGATCAACCCACCCAAGGTTACAATGGTAATATGCCGAGTCGGTAGGTCCGTATTGTCAGCGCCGAGGACTCCGAGATGGGTCCCGCTTGTGGGCTTGTGGTTCGCCGGGTTCCCCTAGGCGCGGGCCCCACGTGGCTAGGGGACTGTGCGCTGTCTTGTCGATCGTCAGGTCGTGGCCCAGTCGAGTCGTGTACAGTGGTCTTCATCAGGCCGCCGCTTGCTGTCGTCAGCAGTGAGGGCGGGAGCACTGCAACCATGCCAGCCTTGGTCAGCGGGTAGGTGAGGGGCACTGTTGCCACGCCCCGGCTGACCACAGGCATGGTCAAAACACTTTTGCCTTGGTCATCGGTGGCTTGGGTCTCGTCCCATCGTACGGCCTGGATGGGACGGGAGCTGACCCGTGGCTGGGTTGCCGTGGGCGCCACGGGTGGTGCTGGCTTGCCGTGGAAGCCTTGGTTGCTCCGAGTCGAGTTGCCTTGCGCCAGTTGCTGTGGCCGGGTTGACATACCTTGTTGTGTCGGAGAGTTTGGCCGGGTTGCGGGCCCTGCCGGGTCGAGCGACCCGGCTAAGCGTGTGCCGGCTTGCGGGGCGATGCGGGCCCTACTGTTTTTGAAGAGGATCCGGGTTCCGTTGCCTGCCTGGGGTTCATCCCCTAACAGTAGTCCCCGAAGCTGTGAAGGTCCGCCGTCTTCTCATGAGTGGGCCTTTGCAGTTTCCCCCTTGAGCAAGGCGGATTCTGCGAACGTCGGGTCCGGCAACACCCGTTGTGTGCCGGTTTTCTCAGAAACCGGATTGTGGCATCCCGGCCGTGGCGGGAACCGAGGAGTCCGTCGAATCTTGAGGCGACCCCTAGGGCTTCGCGCAGGCGCCACATGGCACCCGGAAGGCGGAGGGGCCTAACAGGCCACGCGCATGACGGGACTGGGCGACGGGCCCGGGGCCCGCCGCCGTGCGCCCTTGGGCCATGCACGCGGATTTATTGTGGTGTCTGGGGGCCGGTTGCACTTCCTCGTGTAGTTAGTGCGTGCGTACGTGCGCACTTATTGCGGGGTAGTGGAACGGGCGCGTGCAGACGATCCCACTTCCCCACGTTTGAACTGGGCTTATAAATTGAGGGGGGGCAAGGGGGCGGCAGACACCATTCTCGCTCGCGCCCTCCTGTCCCCCTGCTCGTGCTCTGCTCTTTGCCACCGACGCACAGTCGCGCCCGCAGCCCTGAGCAGAGCCTCCTCTGTCGCTCGTCTTCTTCTTCTTGCTTCTATCCATGGCGCTGCCGTCGGGCTCTTGGATGGGCTCCAACATCACCCCCGAGGACATCATGTAGCTTCGAGCTTCGCGGCGCTTGCCGCTGGAGACGGACGTCCGCCTGCCGCGCGGCGAGCAAAGGCCCCGACCCGAGGGGTAGGAGCACGTCGTCTTCCTTACCCATTTTGAGCGCGGGTTCGGGCTGCCGGTGAGCACCTTCTTCCGCGCCTTCTTGGAGTTCTTCAGGCTTCAACCGCACCATCTTGGCGCCGGCGCCATCGTCCAACTCTCCGGCTTCGTGACCCTGTGCGAGGGGTACCTGGGGGTCGAGCCGACGATTGACCTCTGGGCGCGTTTCTTCTCCTTGAAGCAGCAGGGCCCGTCGGCCGGGGAGTTCGCCGACTGCGGCGCTGCCGTCATCTCCAAGCGGTCGGGGGCAGATTTCCCCAAGATTCCGCTCGAGGATTCTGCCAAGAAGTGGCAGTATTCTTTCTTCTACATCGGCAACCATGGCGCGGACCATATCAATCTTCCCCCCTTCGTCATTGCGCCGCCGCAGGCGAAGACGAACTAGGGCTACTCGCTCTGGCGCCCATCATAGAAGATCATCAACCTCTGCGAGCGGGTGACGGTGATGAGGACGCAGGAGGGGCTCACCGGCACGGACCTCCTCACCGCGTTCATCTCCCGCTTTAGAGGCGCTACTGCCTCATCAGCGAGATGATTGGCCTGCAGGACCCCAACCGGATGGGGTCGATGCGGCTATCTGCGGAGCAGGTCGCGCGCGGCGTCAGCGACATCTCCAAGGCCAACCTTGGAGAGGATTGGCGATTCGGCAAAGCGCCATATAGCCACTTGAACCCGGCGTCGCAGGTGAGCATTTGGTCTCCTTACTTTGCCGCCGCGCATCTTCTTGTTCGTCCCGACGCGACGCGGGAGGTTCTCTTGAACGCAATCTGGCATCCTTACGCACGGGCTCCATCGCAGGTGGCGCCGGTGGCACCAGAGGAGCCCGCAGCCCAAGGCGGTGAGGAGGTGGCCGAGTCCGACGCCGGCGCTGGGCGCCGAGCCGGTAAGTCCTGCATGTTGCCTTCTTCGTTTCGTCTTGAATTGTTGCTCGTGTCGCAGTGAAGGAGACACTAACGCCGGTTGCTGGTGTAGCGGCGTTGGGCGGGGGAGGCGGCAACTCGGGCGGAGCCGGGTCCTCGCATGGGGCGGCGCCGAGCCGCCCGCATGGAAAGGAGAGCATCGCACCGCAACCCCGCGGATCGAAACGCGCGGCGGCCTCGGCTGAGCCCGGGAGGCCGGCCAAGAAGAAGCGCGTGAGGCCGATCCAGGTCCCGGTCTTGACGGGGTAAGCTTTATTTCCTGCTTGCGCCTCGATTTCTAGTTTCTTTGGCTTATTTTGCCTTTTCTTCAGGTCGCCCATCGCGCTGGCGAGAGCAGCGGTGGAGGCCGCGGCCTCCGAAGGGACCGTGTTCTGCAGGAGCCAGTCTGACCTTGCCGGTCTGGCCGGGGAGGAGGGGCGAGGTGACTTGGATCTCGGCCTGGATCCGGACGACGCCAAGGCCTTAGCCTAGCGGGACAAGAACCGAGCCGAGGAGGAGCTGGAGGCGGCGTCGGTCTAGGCTTGGACCGGCGCGGCAGCGGCATGGGCGCGATCCGGCGTGGAGCCGGCCTGGCGCGAGATGCCGGAGGGCACGATGGTGGCGGCGACGGTTTTTGAACCGTCGTTGGTGAGGGGTGCGGCCGTGGGGGCCGGGCTGAGGTGGTGATCCCCGACCAGGAGGTCGTGGAGGTGGGGGGCGATACCCCGCCGCGAGCCGACGTGGTCGAGCGCGCGGGGGCTGATGGTGGTGGAGGCGGCGGCGGCCCGGAGGAGGCGCCGCAGGCAGCGGCGGCGCAGGCACTGTCGGCTATGGAGGAGGCACCACGGGCGGCGGTGCCTGAGGTAGCGACGCAAGGCGTCACAACGTCCGGATCACCGCTGGCGCCGGAAGGGGCGTCGGAGGAGGTGCTGTCCACGTCGCAAGCGGCTAGTGAAGGGCACACCTTGGTGCCCCGGCAGGGCAAGTGCCGAGCTGCCATGCCGCAGCCCGCACGGAGTGGGGGCGCGGCCGTCTTTGGACCCCAGACCCAGGAGAAGGCGGCGCTGGATGCCGTCAGCCGCCGCCTGCGAGGCCGGACGGAGCGGCTTGAGGCCTTCGCCCAGGCCGAGACGGAGCGGACGCGCAACCTGGAGCGCGCCGTCCTGGTAAGTCCTTCTTCTTTGTTTTCTTGTAACTTCTTCATTGTGGGGGCGCGCCAGCGCACCCACTGGGTGTAGCCCCCGAGGTTTAGGCCAACTACGTAGTAGTTGGGTCGAATCTTTAGATCGCTGGGCCCTGTTCTGACTTCTATATTCTTTCAGCATCTTGATGCTTTCCGGGTTGCCGCCTTCAACCGGCTCCTGGGCAAGCATTGGGAGCTCAAGGAGCAGCTCGTTGCCAAGGAGGAGGAGCTTCGCGTCGCCGCGGGTATGTTCATGCTCTTTTCTAGTGGGGGCGCACTAGCGCACCCACTGGGTGTAGCCCCCGAGATTCGGACCAACTATGTAATAGTTGGGCCAAATCTTAAGTCTTGTCTTTTTTCTCCTGATGAATTCTTTTTCTTTGCAGCCGAGGTGCTGTCTTGGCAGACCCGGCTTCTCCGGGCTGGTCATCATTATGACCGGCTTGTTGCTCGCGCCGGCCGCCTTGGCGCCGAGGCGGCGCAGGCAAGGGCGGAGGCGGCCGTGGCCCGGCGGTCTCTTGACGAGGCCAACCAGCTGCATGCCTCGATGCCAAGGTGTAGCTTCTGAAGGCGGAGGCCGCCAAGGTGCTAGAGACGCAGCAGGCCCTGGCCGAGGCGGACCAGCAGCGCGGTCGGCTGGTCGACGACAAGGGCCGGCTCCAGGCCAAGGTGGATCGCCTGTGGGAGCAGGTCGCCGCGGCCGAGAAGGCTCGTCAGGACGAGACTCGTCGCCGGGAGGCGGCTGAGAAGGCGGCCGAAGACAAGGACGCCGAGCTGAAGGCGGCCCTTGCTAAGGCGGCCGATCTGGACGAGGCACTCTGGGAGCGCGACCGCGTCGTGGAGCGGGAGCGGCGTGGTACATTGCTCGAGGCGCAACACCTAGAAGAGTCCTTCTCCAGTAAGTGTTGCTTCTTGTAATTTTGTCGGGTCGGGACCCAGCTTTTCTTCCTTGTTGTTCTTCTAATCGTGCTTCTTCTTTGACGGCAGGGGCCTTCCCGGAAACGCAGCGGCTGGCGAAGGAAGTCGTTCGCTACCAGCGTGACCCGACCGACGTTGTTGGGTCTGGGACGGATCCGCGGGTGGCCTGGACCTTTCCATAGATCATTGTCGCTGCAGAAGCCCACCTACGGGCCCTGGGGATGCAGATGGAGCGGTTGTCCCAGGCCGGCACCACGATGACGGCGGCCTTGTGGCCGGACTCCGTCCATCCGCGCAGCTTCTCGCGCCTGGCGCGCTGGCTGGAGGCGGGTCCAGACCGTCTTGGCGAGTGGCGTGTTTCCGCCGCCCGTGCCGGTGCCAAGATGGCGCTGCGGTTTGCGCTGTCTTGGCATCTGGATCTTCAGCTGGACGCGCTGATGGGTCAGCGCGCTGGTTCGGAGCATATGCTGCAGGAGCAAGCTGGCCGGATCGCCTCCCGGGCCAGCTACATCACCGAGTTCGCCTTCCACGACGAGTTCCATCTGGAGCAGACGGATGTCGACGACTACGGCTTGCTTCTTCGTGACCCGGAGGGGAGCTCGAGGAGACGGGCGTCTACGGCGACGCGGATGTTGAGGAGGAGACCGGTGTCACGCCAGACCCGGAAGCCGCTAGAGGAGGGTCGTCGTCGTCGCGACGCGGCACTGGAGATGCCTGTGATACTTTACGCAGAATCTGTTAAGTAGCAGGTCCACCGACCCACTGGGCGTTGTTTTAGGGTGTAATAAACGCGGGCCGCGGGCCTTTGTTTTAAATATTTGTGTGTGAGTGTCGTGAGTGCTTTTTTGCTCTTTGCCTTCCACTTTTTCGAACCAATTTC
>NC_041381.1:277858385-277921814 GCF_002162155.2 Triticum dicoccoides
GACGGCCGAGGCTCCGGTCCGTAACAAAGGGTTCGATTCTTTGAGAGGAGCGCGCAGGACTTGGGTCCTTAGAAACTTTGAGCGAGAGTGAAACACCCACTAGGCCGGCTGGCGGCAATCCGTCTTGGCCAGTTGGCGAGCAGCCGGTCGTGCGGCTACTTATATGATGAGTGACGGGCCGGGTCGGTCGACCCGGCGGCCTTTGACTTAGTGTATGAATCGTAAAGGAGCTTTGGCCCGTTGTGCTTGCCCGCCGACTGCCAAAGCTGGATCTGCGGTTTTAGGGCTAAGTAGGGGACCGCGGCGTCCCAACTTTTTCAGGAATCACCAAGTAAGGCGGCGGGGTGGTGACCGAGCCGGCCTGCCCCCGAGCCCCCGGGTCGAGCGAGTCGAGCCGGCAGCCGGGTTCAGTGGTAAAGTGATGCAGATAAATATGGACACAATAAATTGGTCGGCAAAAGGTAGCCCCCAAGTTTCGTTCGAGGACCCCGTAGTTTCATGCGTTTACAAAAGGCGACGATACATACACTCATGAGGCTAACTGTAAAACGGGCGGAGGAGTTCCGCGTTCCACGGCCGGGTCGTTTCTTTGCCGGCGGTGTCCTTCTTGCGCTTCTTTGACTTGCGTGCATAGATGAGGTAGTAGGCGTTGCGGTCGCGCAGGGCTCTGCTGACGATGAACGGGCCCTCCCATGGAGAGGACAGCTTGTGCTGGCATGCCTGCTCTTGGACGAGTCAGAGGACGAGGTCGCCGTCGCGGAATGCGAGAGGCTTGATCTTCTTGCTGTGGTAGTGCCTTAGGCCTTGCTGGTAGATAGCCGAACGGCTAAGTGCCAAAAGGCGCGCTTCTTTGAGTAGGTCGATGCCGTCTTTGCACGCCTCTCTTGCTTCAGCTTCGGTGTACATCGCAACGCGCGGTGAGTCGAACTCGATGTCGGTCGGGATGACAGCTTCAGATCCATAGACGAGGAAGAACAGGGTGAACCCGGTCGACCGATTCGGCGTTGTGCGCATGCTCCAGAGTACCGCTAGCAACTCGTCAAGCTAGCTGCCGGGTGGGCGGATGAGTGGCTCGACGAGTCGCGGCTTGATGCTGGAAAGAATGAGTCTGTTGGCCCGCTCAACCTGCCCGTTGGACTGCGGATGTGCCACGGAGGCCAGGTCAAGGCGGATGCCGGAGACGGAGCAGTATTGCTCGAGCGCGCCCTTGGCGAAGTTGGTGCCATTGTCGGCAATGATGTTGTTCGGCATGCCGTAGCGCACCGCTATGTTCTTGATGAATCGGACGGCTGTTAGCCCATCCAACGGGTAGCCGTAGCACAGGATGCGCCGGACGCCGAGTTCCTTGGCAAGCCGGAGGCCATGCACAAGGGCTTCATACTCGGCGATGTTGTTGGAGGCGGCGAAGTGGATCTGGAGGGTGTAGCGAAGCCAGTCGCCCTTCGGAGATGATAGTATGATGCCGGCCCCTAAGCCGAGTCGCATCTTGGACCCGTCGAAGTGCATGCGCCAATGCGTCGAGTCGGGAGGCGGTGGCAAGTACTGGGTCTCGGTCTAGTCGACGAGGAAATCGGCTAGGGCCTGAGATTTGATCATTGTGCGGGGCTCGTAGAGGATGGTGTGGCCGGCTAGCTGGATCGCCCATTTGGCGACCCGGCCAGAGGCGTCCCGGCACCCGATGATTTCTCCGATAGGCGCCATGCTGACGATGGTGACGACGTGCTCTTGGAAGTACTGCTTCAGCTTCTTGGCGGTGAGGTACACGCCGTAACACATCTTCTGGTAATGCGGGTAGTTCTGCTTGAAAATGGAGAGCACCTCGCTTAGGTAGTAGACTGGTCGCTGGATGGCTTGGATCTTGCCCTTCTCTGGTCGCTCGACCACCAGCACCGTGCTGACCGCCCGCGAGGTCATGGCTATGTAGAGCAACAGCGGCTCCTTGTCGGTCGGCACGGCCAGGACTGGTGCTGTGGAGAGAATGCGCTTGAGGTCTTGGAAGGCCTCGTCTGCCTTGCCATTCCATTCGAACGGGCTTATCTTCTTCATCAGCTGGTACAGGGGGAGCGCCCTCTCACCCAGCCGGCTTAGGAACCGGCTGACCGAGGCCAAGCACCTAGTGAACTTCTGGACGTCATGCAGCCGAGCCAGCTTGCGCATGCGCTCGATGGCCTTGATCTTCTCCGGGTTTGCCTCAATGCCGTGTTCTGAGATGAGGAAGCCGAGTAGCTTTCCTTCCGGGACGCTGAAAACGCACTTTTCCGGGTTGAGCTTGACCTTGTATTCCCGGAGATTGGCGAATGTTTCCTTCAAATCGTCGAGGAGCATGAGGTGCTGCTTGGTCTTCACCACGATGTCATCTACGTACACGTGAATGTTGCGGCCGAGTTGCGGCAGCATGCATTTCTGCATGCAGCGTTGGAAGGTGGCACCGATGTTCTTCAATCCGAACGACATGGTGACGTAGCAGTATGCCCCAAAGGGCATGATGAAGGACGTCTTCAAGGCATCGGCCGGGTCCAGCTTGATCTGGTGGTAGCCGGAGTAAGCGTCCAGGAAGGACAGGAGCTCGCACCCGGCGGTCGAGTCGATGACTTGGTCGATCCGCGGGAGAGCGAATGGGTCCTTGGGAGGGGCCTTGTTGAGGCTGGTGTAGTCAATACACATGCGCCAGGTCTTGTTCTTCTTCAGGACGAGGACTGGATTGGCCAGCCACTCAGGGTGAAACACTTCCATTATGAAGCCGGCCGCCAAAAGCTTAGCGACCTCTTCACCAATGGTTCTTCTCTTCTCTTCAGAAAATCACCAGAGGGGTTGACGGACAGGCTTGGCGTCCTTGCGGACGTGAAGTTTGTGCTCGGTATACTCCCTCGGGATACCCAGCTTGTCCTTGGGGATCCATGCGAAGATATCCCGATTCTCACGGAGGAAGTCCACGAGCTCGCCTTCCTATTTGCTGTCGAGGCGGGCGCCTACGACAACGTACTTGCTGCAGCTTGGGTCTTCAGGGTTGAGCTTCACTTTCTTGGTCTCCTTGGAGGGCTTGAAGGAGGCCTCGTCGGCCGGGTCCGAGGTCGGGATCGACGCATCGGAGGCCTCGCCTGCCAGGGCGACGATCCGATCGAGCTAGCGCTGCTCCTCGGCAATGACCAGCGACTCGGCCAGCTTGGCACCGTCTCGGGCGCACTCCAGAGACTTGCGGTAGTCGCCGGTGATGGTAATGAGGCCCTTGGGACCCGACATCTTCATCTTCAGGTACGCGTAGTGGGGAAACGCCGTGAACTTGGCGAGCACAGGCCGGCCCAGCAAAGCATGATATGCACTGGACAGGTCCACCACCTGGAACGAGATCGGTTCGCGCCGGAAGTGGCTGCTGTCGCCGAACAGGACGTCGAGCCGGACCCGGCCAATGGGCGAGCAGGAAAGGCCGGGCACGATGCCGTGGAAGACTGTTCGTGTTGGCTCCAGGTCCTCGGCCTTGAGGCCGAGCTTGGTCATCGTGTCACGGTAGAGGATGTTGATGCTGCTGTCGCCGTCAATGAGGACTCGAGAGAACTTGCATGTGCACCGCACGATGATGGTGGGGTTGAGGACGAGGGCGTATCCACCCGGACTCGGCATGACCGCCGGATGATCCTCACGGGTCCAGGTGATCGGGCGATCTGACCAGTGCATGAAATCCGGCTTCGCCGGGACGACGGTGTTCACCTCCTGCCGAAGAAGGCGCTCGTTGTGCTTGTCGTTGCCGAGGCTGGTGAAGACGACATAGGCCGCGTTCTGGTCCGGGTAGGGGTCATTCTGCATCACGCCGCCGGCGGGAGGCAGCGGTGGAGGCGGAGGCGGCTGCCCTCCGCCTGGAGCTGGAGCCGAAGCCGGAGGAGGCGGAACGTCTTCCCTCATGATGCGCTTGGTGATGGCGCACTATCGAAGCCTGTGCGTGGAGGGCCTTGCGCCGCTGTGGTGCTTGCATGGGGCATCGAGCATTTCTTCAAACTCATGGTGGGTTGCAATGCCATCTTGCCGGTCTGCCAGCGCTTCGTCGCCGGGTCCGCCGCGGGCTCGGCGGCCACGACGAGCCGGTTGTCTTGACGCTGCGCCGGCTGGTTGGCCTTGCGCTTGTTGTTCTGGTGATGCTGCTGCCGGCTGCTTTCGCCAGCCGGCTTCGGAGGTGGAACCGGCTTTGCTTTGCCGACTTCGTCCAGCGCCACCTGGATCTTCATGGCGGAATCGGTGTTGGCGTACTTGTCATCCGTCACCATGAGCGCGGCCATGGTGGACGGCTCAGAGCGTAGGAGCTTGTGCTTGAGGAGGGTGCCGTCTCGGCACCCGCTGACGAAGTACTGGATCGCCTGGACTTCATGGACGCCCTCGCAGCTGTTTCGGAGCTCAGTCCAGCGTGCGAGGTACTCGCGACCCGTCTCCGTCGGTCCCTGCATGCACATGGCGAGCTGGCTAGGGCGACCGGGTCGCTTGTAGGTCCCCGTGAAGTTGCGGACAAAGGCCTCCTCGAAATCGACCCACGCGTTGATGCTGCCCATCGGCAGACTGTTCAACCACGTGCGGGCCGACCCCTGGAGCATGAGCGGTGCATAGCGCACGACGAGACGACGATTGGCACCGGTGATGCCAATGGCCGTGGTGTAGTCGGTGAGCTAGTCTTCTGGCTTCACGGTCCCATTGTATTTGGGGATGTCGTGGGGGAGCACGAACCCTTTCAGAAAGGGCTCCTCCCAGATGCGTGGGCCGAAGCACGCCGGCCCGATGGCACCGCTCTCCTCCACCTACAGGGAGCAAGCGAGCTGATCGAGGCAGTGGTGCATGTCGGCGTCATCGATGGCGCGCGGGCCGAGTCGACTGGCGGCCAAGCCCCGAGGGGCCGGGTCGGTTGGAGCCGGACGCCGGCCAAGCTAGCCGTGTCCGCGCTAGTTCTCTGGGGCGGGCTCGTTGCCCAGAGCGTCGCGGCGGTGGCGGCCGGGCTGCACCGTGTCCGGTCTCGGCCGGAGTGCCCCTCGCCGGGTGGCGAGGAAGCTGTATGCAGAAGTTCGCCGGGTCCGCCAAGGCGGGCGGAGCCGGATCCCGCCGGCTTGGCGAGCTGGTCGAGGCGATCCTGCTGGGTGTTGGCGGCATGGAGGAGCTCGCGCATCCGCGCGATGTGCTCCTTGAGCTCCTCACCCGCGAGTTGGTCGAGGCCGACCGCAGTTGCCTCTGCAGCGCGCATGTTCTTCACTGGGGTTTCGTAGACGGTCCGGACGGCGCCGAAGGCTCGGCTGATCGCTCCTCCCCGGGCGCGCGCGTGGGCGACCCAGCTTGGCTCGGCCGTGGCGGGCGTAACTCCATGAGCGGCATCGTGCTCCATCTGAGCGGCCTCCAGGCGGCGCCTGGTGGCGGCCAGCGTCTCGGACAGGTCCAGCATCTGATGGCGCCTATCCTCGAGCTGGGTTCGGGCTTCGGCAACATTGGTGGCGTCGACGTCGTTGCCGATGGGGATGCGGAGGCTCTGCATCACAACGTGCAGCAGGTCAGACGGCCCGGTCCGTTCCGCGGTGGCCCTAGCCTCCGCGGCCTTCCTCGTTTTGCTTGACGAGGAAGAGGCGCCATCGCCCATGGCGTAAACCTCCACGTGAACGTCCAACCCCCCGACAGCAACGCTACCGCCGAGGGAAAGGGGAGAGTCGGAGTAGCTGAGCACCTCGCTGGGGTACTCGTCGGCCGCGAGCGCATCGGAGATGCGGAGTGCGGCGAAGGAGGCAGCGAGCGCGCCGACGACGTCGTCTGCCAGCGCGATGGACTCGTCGGTGTAGGAGAAGGGCCCCGTCTGAAGCATGCTCCCGGCCAGCTCCTCGAGCTTCCCCACGGTGGGTGCCAATTGTCGTCGTGGGTGCACTGCAGATGCCAAGGGATGGCTAAAAAGAGGAGGAGGCTCGAGGGCGCTGGTGGGCTCTAGAGGCGAGGTTTGCATGTGCGGGTGAGGGACGTCGGACATACCCAGGTTCGGGGCTCTCCGAAGAGATAACACCCCTAGTCCTGCCGAGTTTGGTTAGATGATTGATAGTACAATGTTGCTCCTGGAGCTGTATGGAGGAGGAAGGAAGCTGGCCAAGGCTTGGGCTGCTCCTTCTCTCCGGTACTGCTGTTGGGTGGCTAGTCCTATGCTTGTGCTTCTTGCTTTTCGTCTCTGTGTGTCGTATGGTGATGTCGATACGATGGTGCGATGCCCCCGTGGGTGTTGGTCCCTGGGGGGTTTTATAGATCAACCCACCCAGGGTTACAATGGTAATATGCCGAGTCGGTGGGTCCGTATTGTCGGCGCCCAGGACTCCGAGCTGGTTCCCGCTTGTGGGCTTGTGGTTCGCCGGGTTCCCCTAGGCGCGGGCCCCGCGTGCCTAGGGGACTGTGCGCCGTCTTGCCGACTGTCAGGTCATGGCCGAGTCGAGTCGTTTATAGTGCTCTCCGTCAGGCCGCCGCTTGCTGTCGTCAGCAGTGAGGGCGGGAGCACTGTAGCCATGCCAGCCTTGGTCAGTGGGTAGGTGAGGGGCACTGTTGCCACGCCCCGGATGACCACAGGCATGGTGAAAACACTGTTGCCTTGGTCATCGGTGTCTTGGGTCTCGTCCCATCGTACGGCCTGGATGGGACGGAAGCTGACCCGTGGCTGGGTTGTCGTGGGCGCCACGGGTGGTGCTGGCTTGCCATGGAAGCCTTGGTTGCTCCAGGTCGAGTTACCTTGTGCCAGTTGCTGTGGCCGGGTTGACATACCTTGCCATGTCAGAGAGTTTGGCCGGGTTGCAGGCCCTACCGGGTCGAGCGACCCGGCTAAGCGCATGCCGGCTTGCAGGGCGATGCAGGCCCTGCTATTTTTGAAGAGGATCTGGGTTCCGTTGTCGGCCCGGGGTTCATCCCCTCGACACCATATGTGTGGGGAAACAAGAGATAGGGTTGGTTTCGGACCCCTTCCCCAAGGGCCACGAAATCCCCCCCCCCCTCTTCCTCCATATATACATCCCTTAGGGTGTCGTTTAGACTTTGGGTTTTGTTTAGATTAAAGTTCGCCATAGCTGCAACTTCGCGTACTTCGTTTGTGTTCAACGACCAGAAAAAGACATCACAGAACCCCATCTTGATCAATAAAGCTTTCATCTTATATCACAATATCCAGATTGCAATCTCAGTTTCTTGCTTGTTCTTCGTTTGCTCGCAGGAAATAGACCCTTGTGGTCAGGTTGATCATGCTCCGGCGTGGTCAATAACCTCTCCGAGTTGGTTTAGCGATTGCTAAGGTGCGACGTCCTCGCACGTACGTAGTCGGATCATCAAAGTCTACTCCTCCGAAATGATAATCACCATCTCATCGAAAGACGAGACACCTTTGCCTCTATCACGAGGCGTCTCAAGACTTCTACATTGGCGCGCTTGGCCTGGCCATTGCTCCTGGAGTGTGCCACTAAG
The DNA here is from genome assembly GCF_002162155.2 of Triticum dicoccoides. Taxonomy (NCBI): domain Eukaryota; kingdom Viridiplantae; phylum Streptophyta; class Magnoliopsida; order Poales; family Poaceae; genus Triticum; species Triticum dicoccoides. Next base: position 277,865,829 of record NC_041381.1, read on the forward strand.
GCGTAGCATATCTACGTTCCAAGGTTACCATAGTATGTTTTGAAAAGGTTGCTAGCGAAATGCAAGCCATTGTCGGTGATGATGCGATTAGGAACCCCAAACTGGCTCACGGGGCCCTTGATGATCTTGACGACTGACCCGGCTAGGATGGTGCGGATAGCTTCTACCTCCGCCCACTTGGTGAACTTGACGATGGCGACGTAGAGGTAGCGGTAGCCCCCTGGCGCTCGGGAAAATAGCCCCAATATATCCAGCCCCCAGACTGTGAACGACCACGTAAGCGGGATAGTTTGGAGGCCTTGCGTGGGCTGGTGGATCTGCTTGACGTGGAACTAGCAGGCTTCGCAGGAGCGCACCAGTTCGGTGGCATCGTTGAGTGTTGTGGGCCAATAGAACCCACTGCGGAACGCCTTGCCCACGAGGGTGCGCAATGAAGAGTGGTGTCCACAGCCCCATCATGTATGTCGGCCAGCAGCTCGAGCCCTTACTCCTTGGAGATGCATCGCAAAGAAACATCATTGGGCCTTTTGCGGTACAGCTCACCATCCTAGACGCAGTATGCGGTGGCCTAGCAAGCCACGCGCTCAGCATCCTCTTCCTTCCCCGGCAAGGTCCCCTGAAGCAGGTACATCTTGAGTTTCTCGGTCCAGCACCCCTCTTGAGGCTCGAGCGCGAGGAGTAGGCAGACCCCTGAGGTTGGGCCACAGGCCGGGGCGCCTATTGCTGGGGCTCGAGGTTGGTCCTCCTTAGGTGGTGCTGGCGCCGCAGCTGGGGGAGCCGTCGATTGCTTGAACAGCCGTTGCTCAAACACTCCTGGCTCCTGAGGTAGCCGCCGAGATGCCCTCTTGGCGATGTCGTCCGCCTCCTTGTTCGTGCCTCATGGCACGTGCTATAATTCCAAGCCCAATGACCGCTTCTCCATTTTGCGTACCTCTTCCAGGTATGCTTCCATGTGCTCGTCCTTGAGGATGTACTCTTTGTTGGAGAAGTTGATGAGGAGCTGGGAAACGCCCCTGATGGTGAGACGCTTCACTCTCAACGCCGCTGCGGCTCTGAGGCCGGCGAGTAGGCCTTCGTATTCTGTGATGTTGTTGGAGACCTTTTCGCCCTGCTAGAAACAGAGTTGTACATCGTAGTAGAGCTTGTCCTTGGTGGGTGAGATGAGGACGGCTCCAGCCACCGCGCCCTATCATGCGAACACGCCGTCAAAGTACATATCCATCCGTCTGGCGCCTCGTCTCCGGGCAAGAGGGATCGATCTTCGCATATTCCGCGGTCAGGGACATCGGTCCACTCTGCCATGAAATCTGCGAGGGTCGCAACCTTGATGACCCTGGTGGTGCTGAACTCGAGCTGGAACGCCTGAAGCTCGATGTTCCACTCTGCGACCCAGCGGCGTTAGGGCTCCGGAGTACCCTCTCTAGTGGGTAGGCTGATCTGAACTTGATGGGGTGACCCTGGAACTAGCGGCGTAGCTTTCGGGAGGCGACGAGGAGTGCGAGCAAAAGCTTTTGGGGCATGGGGTAGCGCACTCGTGCCTCCCGTAGCACCGTGCTAACGAAGTAGACCGGATGCTCGACGAGGGAGGAGGTATTGGCGAGGTCTTGTGTCTCTTGAGGATGCTGACCTTCAAGGATCTCATCACCTGCCACATCAGTCGCGGCCTCGTGAGCCTTAGCCTCAGGAGCCCCTCTGGCTGAAGGGTCGGCTTGAGCCTCAGGAGGGACATTAGGTGTCGGGTCAGGTAAAGCCTCAGGAGCGCCATCCCGGGGCTACCGCGCCTTGCTCGATGACGAGGCGCACTGCTGAGGGTCCTCGATAGGGCGCTCTTCCCTTAGCGCCACTGGAGCGGTGCTGGCGGAGTGAGGGGTGGCGACCAAATAGAGCACTAAGGGCTCGAGAGGGCGCGGCACCACCATCAGCGGCGGGCTAGTTAGGAATCTCTTGAGGTCTTGGAAAGCCACGTCAGCTTCAGGGGTCCACTCAAACGGCCCCTTCCTCTTCATCAGCTTGAAGAACGGGAGGGCGCGTTCCCCCAGCTTGGAGACGAAATGCCCCAGCGAGGTCACACAGCCCGCCAGCTTCTGCAACTCCTTGAGGTGTCTATGGCGGGCTCATGTCTTCTATGGCCTTGACTTTCTCTGTGTTGGGCTCGATTCCTCTGTGCAACACTAGGAAACCCAACAGCTTGCCAGAGGGGACTCCGAACACACACTTCTCGGGATTGAGCCGTAGGTCTACCTTGCGCAAGCTGGCAAACGTTTCCTTCAAGTCTTCGATTAGGGTCTCTGCCTCCCGAGACTTCACCACTATGTCATCAACGTAAGCCTCAGTGTTCCTCCCGAGCTGTTGGCCTAGGGCAATGTGCATTAGCCGCTGGAAGGTAGCCCCAGCATTACGCAGTCCAAAAGGCATGCAGGTGTAGCAGTACACCCCACAGGGGGTCAGGAACGTCATATTCTCCACATCTTGCACAACCATCTTGATCTGGTGGTAGCCCGAAAAGGCGTCCAAAAAGCATAGTAGGTCACACTCGGCGGTGGAGTCGACGATCTGGTCGATGCGCGAGAGCAGGAAGGGATCCTGAGGGAAACCCTTGTTGAGGTTGGTGAAGTAGACGCACATGCGCTCCTTTCCCCCTTTCTTGGGGACGATAACTGGGTTCGCTAGCCACTCCGGGTACCGTACCTCCCGATGACACCAGCATCCTACAGCTTGTGGGTTTCTTGGGCGATGAACGTCTGCTTCTCGGTGGACTGTCGTCGAGCCTTCTGCTTCACTGGGCGCACATTTGGGCACACCCTCAGGTGGTGGTGCTCAATTATTCCCCTTGGGATCCCGACCAGGTCCTTGGGCTCCCATGCAAACACTTCCTTGTTGGGGCGCAAGAAGCTGACCAACGCTCTTTCTTGGTCTGGGGGGAGGCCAGCTCCTATGGTGAAGGTGGCGCCTGACGCTCCATCCTCATCAACTGGCACTTGCTTCGTCTCATCTCGGTCTTGGGAAAACAACTGCTTCTTCTTGGTTGGCGCTTCCCCCGGAGCCTCAGGGCCCCCTTTCTTGCTCGACTGCGCAGATGCCGCTTTCCTGAAGGCAAGCTTAAGGGCTTGCAACGTGTCCTTGGTGTCCCCTTCTACCGTGAGGACACCGCTGCTACCTGGCATCTTCATGAGGTTGTAGGCTGGATGAGTTGTTGCCATGAACTTGGCCAGGGCTGGGTACCCAAGGATGGCGTTGTATGGTAGGTCGATCTGGGCAATGTCGAAGTCGATGAGCTCAGTACGGTAGTTGTCGCGGGTCCCAAAAGTGACAGGAAGGTGGATTTGCCCCAGGGGGCTGGTAGAACCATTGCCGACCCCGGAGAAAGGCTTGGTGGGGCAGAGTCAGCCATGGGGCACGTGAAGCAAGCCGAATGCCTCCACGGAGAGCATGTTTAGGCTGGCTCCGCCGTTGATGAGGGTCTTTGTGACCGCCACGTTGCAGATGGTGAGAGTATAGAGCATCAGGAGCGCGCCTGCTCCTGGCGTGGTAGTGGGGTGATCTTCTGGGCCGAAGGTGAGGTCGGCCTTGGGTGCCGCCCAGCCCGGGGGAGCCCCCGGCTGCACTTGGGCGGCACCCACCTGGTGGTAGAACTGCTTGATGTGGCAGTCGGAGGGTGGCACCTGCGAGCCACCCAGGAGAGCTACAATGGTGGGAGGCACCGGTGCCGCGAAGTGCGTGATGAAGAGGCCGCACAGCTCCTCCCAGGAGGCCACAAAAGACTTCGGCAAGCTGAGCAGCCAGGCGCGTGGCACACCCACGAGGGCCATGGGGAACTAGTTGGCCTTCAACTTGTCGTCCCCGCGGGCTGCCCAAACTGCCACCTCGTATGCCTGGAGGAAGCCAGCTGGATCCGCCGCACCGTCGTAGTGGGGCAGCATCTCTCCTTGAACTTGGGTGGCCACTGCACCCGCCGCAAGGCGGGGATGAAAGCGCGGAGGCCCATGGTTCCCCCAAAGGTGCACAACGGCCTAGTTGACGAAGGAGCGCCTGCCATCGGAGCTGGCAGCGGAATGCGGCGGACGAAGCAGCGAATACCCGACGCACCCCTACCTAGCGCACCAAATGTTGGATTTCGGGTTCCGCTAACCCTTGAGAGGTTCGAACTCTTGGGTGCGTGCGGAGATCTCAACCAACCTAGTCTGCCTACTGATACATCTCCAACGTATCCATAATTTTTGATTATTCCATGCTATTATATTACCCATTTTGGATGTTTATGGGCTTTACTTTACACATTTATATCATTTTTGGGACTAACCTACTAACCGGAGGCCCAGCCTGTATTGCTGTTTTTTTGCCTATTTCAGTGTTTCGAAGAACAGGAATATCAAAGGAGTCCAAACAGAATGAAACCTTTGGGAGCGTGATTTTTGGAACGAACGTGATCCAGAGGACTTGGAGTGGAAGTCAAGAAACAATCGAGGCGACCACGAGGGTGGAGGGCGCGCCCCCCCTACTGGGCGTGCCCCCCTATCTTGTGGGGCCCTCGGGAGTCCACCGACCTACTACTTCCTCCTATATATACCCATGTACCCCGAAAACATCAGAAGCGACCACGAAAAACTATTTCCACCGCCGTAACCTTCTGTATCCGCGAGATCCCATCTTGGAGCCTTCGTCGGCGCTCCGCCGAAGGGGGAATCAACCACGGAGGGCCTCTACATCATCTCCGAGGCCTCTCCGATGAGTTGTGAGTAGTTTACCACAGACCTTCGGGTCCATAGTTATTAGCTAGATGGCTTCTTCTCTCTCCTTGAATCTCAATACGATGGTCTCCTTGATCTTCTCGGAGACCTATTCGATGTAACTCTTTTTGCGGTGTGTTTGTCGAGATCCGATGAATTGTGGGTTTATGATCAAGTTTATCTATGAGAAATATTTGAATCTCCTCTGAATTCATTTATGTGTGATTAAGTTATCTTTGCAAGTCTCTTCGAATTATCAGTTTGGTTTGGCCTACTAGATTGATCTTTCCTGCAATGGGAGAAGTGCTTAGCTTTGGGTTCAATCTTGCGGTGTCCTTTCGCAATGACAGTAGGGGCAGCAAGGCACATATTGTATTGTTGCCATCGAGGATAAAAACATGGGGTTTATATCATATTGCATGAGTTTATCCCTCTACATCATGTCATCTTTCTTAATGCGTTACTCTGTTCTTTATGAACTTAATACTCTAGATGCATGCTAGATAGCGGTCGATGTGTGGAGTAATAGTAGTAGATGCAGGCAGGAGTCGGTCTACTTGTCACGGACGTGATGCCTATATACATGATCATGCCTAGATAATCCCATAATTATTCGCTTTTCTATCAGTTGCTCGATAGTAATTTGTTCACCCACCGTAATACTTATGCTATCTTGAGAGAAGCCACTAGTGAAACCTATGGGCCCCGGGTCTATCTTTTATCATATAAGCTTTCAATCTACTTTTATTTGCATCTTTACTTTTCCTATCTATATTATAAAATACCAAAAATATAATTATCTTATCATATTATCTCTATCAGATCTCACTTCCGCAAGTGGCTGTGAAGGGATTGACAACCCCTTTATTGCGTTGGTTGTGAGTTCTTGTTTGTTTGTGTAGGTGTGTGGGACTTTTGAGGAGCCTCCTACTGGATTGATACCTTGGTTCTCAAAAACTGAGGGAAATACTTACGCTACTATTGCTACATCACCCTTTGCTCTTCAAGGAAAACCAACGCAAGCTCAAGACGTAGCACCTACTCGCTAATCTCACAAATTATCGTGTCGAGCTTGAAGGGAAAGGAAGACATAGCAGTTTACCCAGGTTCGGGCCACCTTGCGGTGTAAAACCCTACTCCTGCTTTGGGGTGGATTTGCCTCGAGGGGTTGAGGAAGAACTAGTACAGTGGAGAACAGCCTGAGGAGGTGTGTTCTTGAGCTCAAGTGAGCTGGTGAGGGTGGAATGGATCCTGTCCCCCATGTTGGTGGTGGCTAGGTCCTATTTATAGTGGCCTTGGTCCTCTTCCCAAATGTAGGCGGGAAGGGATCCCACAATGGCCAAATTTGAAGGGGGCAACAAGTACGTCCTATCCCGACTAAAGTGGTCTTCACCTGCAAAAACCGCTGGTCGTGACGCTGCGGTGGGCTCGGTGGTGACCTCCATACTGGCGATCTTGGTCTTGTTGCACCAGAATGGAAACCTTTGGTTGATTCCTCAGGACTCTGTGCCTGCTGCTCACCTCCTTTGCACCGAAGAGGAAACTGGTACTCTGTGCCCGCTGGCACCCGCCTAGACTTGGTCGTCATGGCTCACGTCAGCCGAGCCTCCCGAGGTGCGCCTTGCATAGAAATCTCTGCTCCTCGGGAGCCAGCTTGAGGGGGCCATCCCCTTGGAGGTCCTGGCGTCATCCGCCTTGCGAGGCTTGGCCCCTCGCGACGGTCTTGAGTTTTTCACGCTGAAGCTGGGCCGTACCAGGACATCGATGGAGCCACACCGTGGGCCGCAGGCAGGCAAGCCTGGGTACCCCCGTATCCATAATGCCAATAGTGCTCCTCCGTCGGGTATCCGGAGAGGGTGAAGTGGCGGGCGGAAGCGACGTCGAGTGGCAGAGGCGATGGTGAGATCAAATGGCGACAGGGCGTCCTCTGCGGCGGTGGTGATGTTGTGGACAGCGGCTGCTCTGGCGCGTCGGCTCGGCAGAGGTCGTGGTCATTCCGCTCTTGCTGCTGCGATTCCGACCATGCAAAGATGTCAAAAGAGCACGGCGTGGAACGGTGGACGGAATAGGGCAAGTCGGCTGGAGATGCTTTCACGGTGGCGCAAACATCCGGCGAACATCGGCGGTCGGTGAAGCTCCTCGCGAGATCCAAAACGCCCAGTGACTTCATGTGGTCGAAGAAAGATGGGGAGAGGCCGCGGTAAGGTTCCCCTAGGGGTTTTCCTCGCATGCGGCGGGTCGGGCATGCACGGGGTGGTCCAGGGCGCGAGCTTGACTCGGGCTAGGCCTCGGCGTGCATGCATGCGTGCGGGGGTGTCCAGCTCTCCTTAGGGACGAGCAGAGCACGGGCGGGTCCCGCTGTGAGCGGCTGAGGCATGGGGCTGTGCCACTGATGCGTACAGCTTCGGCTTAATGGGGTGCGGCAAGGTGAGGATGTTGGACAGCTGGCGATGGGCCGCGGCTGTGAAGTGCTGCAGCGCTGCGCACTGGATTTTTTTAAACAAAAGCTACAGGGACAAAAGAAATAGAATAAAATGAAGACAGGATAATTTATAAAATAAATTCTATACCCATAGTAAGAATAACACCACTAATATAAACTACAGGAACACTAGTTCCTACTCTAATGCAATTTTTGAAAATAAAATTTTATGCAATAGGCCACACAAACAGTAATAAAACACTCAAATAAAATACTTTGGAGTTTATGGAAAATACCAAAACATAACAAATGGAATGAAAATAATATTCTGGACATTATGAACATTTTTAAAACAGGGGAGAAGTCATGTTATCTCCACTCCAATAAATTGCCTTTAGTTGCATAATGATTCGAATATTCCGAAAAAGCAAATAATGTAATAAAAATATGAGATGCATATGAATGATCTGTTAACATCCAAATTAAGAAAATTGGGATGTTACAACCTACGCCCCCCCCCCTTAAGATGAATCTTGCCCTCGAGATTCATGCTGGCTAGTAAATAGGTGTGGGTGACCCTACCTGAGAACATCCTCTCGTTCCCAGGTAGCTTCTTCCTCTGTATGATGATCCCATTGAACCTTGCATAACTTGATTATCTTTGTGCGAGTAACTCTCTCTGATGTCTCCAGTATCTTAATAGGCTTCTCCTCATATGTCAAATCACTCTCCAATTGAATTACCTCAAGTGGCATGGTGTCCCTGAAAGGAACATCCATCATCTCTGCATGGCACTTCTTCAACTGGGATACATGAAACACATCATGAACTCCTGACAAGGATTCTGGCAACTCCAGCTGATAAGCTACCTCTCCTCTATGCTCCAAGATCTCGTAAAGCCCCACAAAACATGGTGCTAACTTACCCTTGATTCCAAATCTCTTAATTCCACAAAGTGGTGAAACTCTAAGGTATGCACGGTCTCCTACCTGATATGTCACCTTCTTACATTTTGCATCTGCATAACTCTTCTGCCTGGACTGTGCTATCTTCAGCCTGTCACAAATCAACTTGACCTTCTCCTCAGCATCTCTGATCAAGTCTATTCCAAAGAACTGACGCTCTCCAACCTCATCCCACATCAATGGTGTCCTGCACTTTTTACCATACAATACCTCAAATGGGCCATCTTCAAACTAGCCTGATAACTGTTATTATACGAGAACTCTGCATCAGGTAAATTATCATCCCAACTGGACCCATAGTCCAAAGCACAAGCCCTCAGCATATCCTCCAAAATATGATTTACCTTCTCTGTTTGCCCATCTGTCTGTGGATGGAAAGTTGTACTGAACTCCAACCTGGTTCCCAAAGATTCATGCAACTGAAGCCAAAATTTGGATGTGAACTAAGTATCTCTATCAGACACTACATCCTTGGAACTCCATGCAGACAAACAATTTTAGACATACAAATCTTTGCTAGCTGAGCACTGGTATAATTCGTCTTTACCGGGATGAAGTTAGCAACTTTAGTCAAACGATCAACAACTACCCAAATAGAATCATAACCTGACCGAGTCCTGGGTAGACCTGTAATGAAATCCATATCAATCTCATCCCTCTTCCAATCAGGTATAGGCAATGGCTGTAACAAACCTGCTGGCCTCTGATGTTCTGCTTTAACTCTCTGGCACACATCACATGTTGCAATGTACCCAGCAATTTCCCTCTTCAGGCTAGGCCACCAAAACCTTTCCCTCAAATCCAAACACATCTTAGTATTACCTGGGTGAATAGAATAAGGTGAAGCATGCGCCTCCTGAAGAATTAACTTCCTAATATCTGCATCGAGGTACACAAATATGCTTCTCAAACCATATGGCCCCATGTTCATCCTCACGGAAACCTTCTGCCTTATCTTCAGTCATATTCTCCTTTATGACAACAATCTCATTGTCATCCTTTTGAGCTTCTCTGATCCTGTCAAGCAAAGCGGGCTTTACGTCCAGTGTTGCCAAATATCCCTTAGGAACCATCTCCAACCTGAGATTCCTTAACTGCTCACATAACTCCGATGGCATATCATCAATTACAATTGCATTAACATGGCTCCTATGACTCAATGCATCAGCAACAATATTAGCCTTACCAGGATGATACTGCACATTCAAATCATAATCCTTAATAAGCTCCAACCATCTCATCTGCATGAGGTTCAATTCCTTCTGAGTAAAAATATACTTCAAGCTCTTATGATCAGTAAATATATCACAATGATTACCAATAAGATATGGCCTCCAAGTTTTCAATGCATGCACAATTGAGGCTAGTTCCAAATCATGTGTAGGATAATTATGCTCATGATTCTTAAGCTAGTGAGAAGCATAAGAAACAACTTTACCTTCCTGCATGAAAACACTCCCAAGTCCTTGACGAGAAGCATCACAATATACCTGGAAGTCCTTATGTATATGCGGTAGAGTTAAGATTGGTGTTGTAACCAAATGCTGCTTCAACTCCTGAAAACTGGCTTCACATTCATCGGTCCAAACAAATTTCTTCTCTTTTTTCAACAATTCAATCATAGGCTTTGCAATTTTGGAAAATGTTCTCAATAAACCTCCTGTAATAACCTGCAAGACCCAAAAAGCTGCAAATCTCCCCAACTGACGTGGGTGACTCCCACTCTGTAACTGCAGCAACCTTAGATGGATCAACTGCAACTCCATTACTAGGTACAACATGTCCAAGAAATGCTACCTCATCCAGCAAGAACTCACATTTGCTGAACTTGGCATAAAACTGATGTTCCCTCAATTTTTCCATTACCAAACGCAGATGCACCTCATGCTCTTGCTTATTCTTGGAGAACACGTATATATCATCAATGAAAACAACCACAAATTTATCCAAGAACTCCATAAACACCTTGTTCATCATATTCACGAAGCATGCAGGGGCGTTAGTCAATCCAAATGACATAACAATATATTCATACAACTCATACCTTGTAGTAAAAGTAGTCTTGGGAATATCTTGCTCACGAATCTTTAATGATAACCAAAATGAAGGTCAATCTTAGAAAACATAGTAGCTCCCTCCAAACTAGTCAGATAGATCATTTATCATAGCCAAGGGATACTTATTCTTAATGGTTACCTCATTCAGAGAACGATAATCAACACACATCCACAAGGTCCCATCCTTCTTCTCCACAAACAAAACTAGGGATCCCCAAGGTGATGAACTTGGGCGAATAAATCCCTGTGCCTGCAATTCTCTTATCTGCTCCTTCAATTCCTCTAAATCATGAGGAGGCATTCTATACGGTCTCTTTGCAATTGGTCCAGTGTCTGGTATTAAATCAATAAGAAACTCAATATCTCTATCCGGTGGCATACCTGGCAACTCCTTGGAAACACATCTCGATAATCCCTCACAATTGGCACCTCTTCCACGCTATCCCCCTTAAGAGAGTTCACTTGTACCTGATTACGCTTATACTTACATACATATTTGATCCTCTTCCCTCCTAGTGCACTGAGAGTAATAGATCGACTAGCACAATCAATAAGACCTTCATATTGCAGTCCATACCCATAATAATATCTAGATCTTGTGACTTCAATATAATCAAATCTGTAGGAAAAACATGCTTCTGAATAGACAAAGGCATCTAAAAACAACCCAAGCTTGCTGCCATCTCAGCCCCCAGTGAACTTACTAGAATAGGTGACTTAAGTACTACAGTAGGCAGCTTATGTTTATCCACAAATACCTGTGATATGAATGAATGTGATGCACTAGAATCAAAAAGAACAATTTCGGGTACCAAATTAATCAAGAACTTACCAATCACTGCATCAGGTTTGTTGTAGACCTACTCCACATTAGCATGGTTGACATGACCCTTTTGTAAGGGGTTTGGCTTGCTGACTCCTGAATCCCCATTACCATTCTTGTTCCCTGGAAAGCATTGGAGTAGTGGCCCATCTGCCTACACTTGTAGCACTGAACCTGGCTAATGTCCCTCTGCACAGGCATACTCTGGTGGCTCTGGTTATTATTCCCTCCATTACCATTACCATTCCCTCCATTACCATTACCATTGCCATTGTTACTCTTGTGCCCATTGTGATGATGGTGGCCATTATGGTTGTGGTCATTCCCTGCATGATGATCATGTCCATTACTTCCGTGATGATTATGATGCCCATTACCTCCATTACCAAGATATGAAGTGTGTGGCAACCGTCTCCAGGTTCCTATTGACTGCGTGGAGCCAATCATCGGCCACAATAGGTTCAGGGGAACTGGAGAACCTGTGAGGATTCAACCTCAAGAACTTGGTAAGCATATCCACAGGTGGCGGTGGCGGCGGATTGTTGTTGTTATTGTTGTTGTTCTGGTTCTGAGCAAGCAACTGGATCAACTGGGCATGTCCCTGAATAACCTGCTGTATGTACGGCGGTATGTCATTGCCATTGTTGTCTCCTCCTGAACCATTGCCTCTGTTATCATGACTCGGCAACATCTGGTGGGCAAGAATATAAGAGTTATAGATATAATGGGGCTAAAGGCTATGTATATATAAATATATTCTACCCATATGCATAATATTATCAAGGCAATATGATGCCGAGCATCCTAAGGTCATCTCAATTTACACCTTCATGGCACCTCAAGCCCCAAGTGGACCTACCGGACTTAAGGTGAACCCGCTCCTCTTTGAGATTTACATGAATATCCATTGGACTTGGTTTCTACCTCACCATGGAACGTTGTGCATCATTAGGTACAAGGGCAACCACCACCAAACAGCTAGGAAGCTTCCCGGAGGCTAAGGAGAATGACCCCAAGACCCAAGAGCTGACCGGAAGCATCAAGATGAAGAAAAGGAAGCGTGCATAAATTGCACTACCGTACAGTCCGGTCACACCGAAATTGCACCACCGGACAGTCCAGTCCCCATAGCGGACAGTCCGGTGGCATCCAAAAATGGATCTGTACTCATCGGACTGTCCGGTCCTTACCACTGGATTGTCTAGTCCACCTAGTTTCGCTACGAATTGGGCTAAAAAGCCCATGTAACCACCGAGGCTCATACCCTTCGCCCCTAGAGTATATATTCCGTGCTCCTCTCAGTTTTTAGGGTTAGCTAAGATTAGAACTAGACATTAGAGCTTAGCTCATGTATCTCCCCTTGTGGGTTTCCTCTTGAGGGAGAAGACTCCATGGAGTTCAAGGCTTCCATTGGAGAAGATCCTTAGGGATTCAAGACCCCCTTGAGGGAAGGATCTATGTAGATCATCGAGACCTCATCTCCTTTGGATTTGGATGAACTTAACCTTGTATCTTCCCCTTTGTTGTTCTTGTACCTTTGTGGATCTTGTGTGAATGTGAGTCTAGTGGATGTGTGATTGGACTTGTTCTTGAGTGTTTTCTTCTTATGATTTCCCCTCTTGTTCTTCGTGTTCTTCATGCTCTTCGTGGATTCCCCTCCAATTCATGAAAGATCTACGCTTAGCGTCTCCACCCTACAACATCTTGGTATCATGAGCCACGTTGATCATGAATTTGGAGTTTCCCCCACCGTTTTCTAGCCTTGTGTTGCTTGATTTCGTCCTAAAATCTGAAAATCCCCACCAAAAATAGCCCCAATTGTTTTTTGTGATTTGTTGGTTTGATGATGTTTTGTTGATTTTGATCCATGGATTCGTTGTGTTTTGAGTGGATCTAGCTTCCCCACAAGTTTCCCCACCTTCCATCCATGAAATCTCCTTAATTTTGACCCCTAAATCATCCATTTCCGCCTAAAGTTTCGAGTTCATCCTTTCCCGGCCCGCACCGGACTGTCAGCACCCCTCGTAGTGGACTCTTCGCTCGCATTAGGACCAAAATAGCTTTTGGACCGGACTATCTGCTCCGCCATACCGGACTGTCCGCTCGAATCATAAGGTTTTCGGATGAAGACTGGACTGTTCGCTAGTTCAAAAACTGATTCGGCTGATTTCTTGTTTCGGCCATATCTTCCACATCCGGAGTCCGATTTTGACGTTCTTTAGCTTGTTGAGTAGCTATTGACATCCCCCATCCATCTAGTTGTGTTCCAACATCAATTGACTCCATCAAAATTTTGACATTTTGACATCTTTGCCTAGGCCCTCCACCATATCATCCATAAAACCACCATAGCTTTCCGAAACCTAACCCATTTTGATCCGTATAGAATTTGTGGTTGCTTGAGTGGTGACTTGAGTCTCCTAAGGTGTTTCGGCTACTTAGGGACGGTTTCTTCTTCATCAACCACCACCACCACTTCCGCATTGTCAACTCCGGTACCACCATCGCATTCCGCTACCACCATTTGACATTTGACATTTGAGATTTTGAGTTTGTGGTTTTTCCGCTTCCTAAGGTGTTTTGGCTAATTAGGAGTGGTTCTACATCGAGAACACCGCCACTAATCATCGCCACGAGGTCTTCATCGACATTGACCACTTCATCATTTTGACACCCCTACCGTAAGCAAGGACGATAACCTTGACGGCATCATTGTACATTCTCCTTGCCATTGCATTGTTTAACCCCTTGCCCATTTTGCATCACTTGCCTATCGAGACTAGCCATTTGAGTATTGCCGGCAACGTTACTTGTGCACATTAGTGATCCGTACCTTCCATTGCATAAATACCATATCATCTTGGTATCCTTATCTTGGTATCAACATATCATCTCTTGTGTCACAAGATTGTTCCCGCATATATACAATTGCTATCTTGGTTTGTGCATTTAGCAAAGTGGCCAAAGAAAAAAAAAGAATAAGCTTTTAAGCAAAAGAGAAAGAGCAAAGAAGCTTGTAAGCAAGAGCCATAGCATCATACCACATTGCACATAATATTGTCATATCCGATCATCTTGGATCATCTTGAGAAACAACGGGAACCATACATATATAGCATACTTGGGATAGAAAGTTGATACATTTTGCATCTTACAGGTTGTGCACAAGTGTCGTATCCGCCTATTGAGCAATCATGCTAGCGTCTCTCTAGAGTTGTGCAACACGAGCGTTTTCCGTGGATTCCACATTTTGTGCTCATTCCTTGGTTGCACGACCCCATTTATCTACCCGTATGTGCGTTTCCATGTGACATTCTTTGCTATTGGTCTACTTGTTGCACTTGTGAATTTGTGAATCTCTTTCAACATTATTGACTCTTGCTAACATTTTGCATCAAATTTTTGTGCCACTATGCTCACCAAGCTCCAACATAAGATTTACTTGATAGATGTGAGTGAACAAGTCCGGTGCCAATTCCACTATTCTTTCATTTCACATTGAGTGAAACGGGATACACCCTCAACTTTAGGAAAAGGTAACTTGGTATTGTATCTCATTTCCTACTCACCTCTACTCAAGTCTTGTGATGGATAGGCAAGGCATTTCACCTTCGGTCTACAACAACGACGAGTTCGATGCCACGAACAACAACATGAACACCAAGATGCAAGCTCAAATGGAGGAGATCAAAGCCCTCATCAAGTCCTACAAGCGATCTTCCTCATCTTTGAGAAGACGCTCAAAAGCACATCCTTCCGAGCTACCATCTCTGGCAAGATCACATCGGCATCGACACCATCACCGCCAAGAACGTGAAGGTCAAGAGATCAACACCAACTACCGCTCAACGACTTCACCATCTACCTTGGCATCTTTGCCAAGAAACTTCAAGGCATCTTTGCCTACGGACATACGGCATCTTTGCCAACAAGCACCCCAAGACTACGCTCAAGAGAAGCTCCCCAAGCTCAAGTCCGTGACTTCCACGAGCTACTACAACCTCGACACCGACCACAGGATTACTTTCTATGGAACTCAAGAACCCGAGGGGTATCTCGAATGGGAGCGCCTAATGGACGACTACCTCAAGCTACATCAAGTTCCTCCCGAAGATCAAGTGAAGTTCGCAACAAGAAACTTCCACGACTACGCATCAACATGGTGGCTTCACACACCTTCGGAGAGCTACAACATGAGTTGTCCCAAGACGAAGAAAGCTTTGCAGCGAGAGTTCATGCCTCCAACCTACACGGAACAACTTCTACACCAATTGGAGAACACCACCCAAGTATCCAAGTCCATCGAAGCGTACTTCAACGAGATGAAGATTGCCTTGCGACGAGCCGGCGTGGACGACCCCATTTTGATGAAATTCCACTTCATGATGGGATTGCACAACGAAATCCCCAAGACTATCTTCCTCGAGAACTACAAGTCCCTCGATGACAACTACATTTGTGTTCTCGAGGCGGAATAAGAACTCATGAAGGTCAAGGCTTCTCCACCCCAAGCACAATTCGCGACGACCAAGCTCCATGAGAACGAGCATGAGGATAGTACCACCAAGATGTCCAAGCCCGATGAGCTCCAAGACGATGCTCCCAAGTTCGACTCCACTGCCATTTCTCTTTGTGGCATTGATGATGCCGAGTCTACTTTGACTCTTTTTCAAGACGGCGTGGCGACAAGTACGACTACGGAGACCCTCAAAGACCAAGCTTAGGAGGCGAGTGACAAGGTGGCGAGCAAGGATGATATTTCCATCTTTAGCGAGAGTGATGGTGTGCCATCTCCGGCCTTCATCCACGGCGACGGCGACGAGATGATCGAGCATGGGATTTTCCCTTCGATCATGGAGAAGAGTGATGATGTGCCATCTTCGGCCTTCATCCACGGCGACGGTGACGAGATGATCGAGCATGGGATTTTCCCTTCGATCATGGAGAAGAGTGATGATGTGCCATCTTCGGTCTTCATCCACGGCGATGGCGACGAGATGGTTGAGCATGGGATTTTCCCTTCAACCACGGCGATGTATGATGACTTGAGTGACTTGTGCCACCATATTGAGAGTGAGAGTGACTTCACCACTAGCCCCATATATGATGATTTGCCCCACTTTCCATGTGAGGAGAGCCACAACCCCCACCACTTAATTGAGATGAGTGACTCCACCATATGTGAGATTGAGTGCAACTACTTTGAGGGAGTGAGTGAACCACCACATAGAGAGAGTGAGATAGTTGATAGGTCTCCTGAGGCCATTTGCATCTCTAAAAACTTGACCTCTACCTCTATTGTGTCTTCTCATTTGGTGCTAGGTCCCATCTATGATGATGCGCCGATTCACAATCACTTCGTCCTTCCTTTGGACAAGACGATGGCCATGGTGGAATATGATGCACCCCCACATGGTTCCATCAAGATGAAGATGAACACCATTTGGTCTTTCCCACCTCACTTACACCACATGAGTGGAATGCCAAAGGTAACAAAGGTGACGGTGATGTGCTAGTCCCACTAGTGGACATTCTTGACATTGCTTGCTTGCATGATGTTGATCCACCAATTTCCATGATTCATGCTAGTGCGACTTCCTCGTGTGATGATTTCTTGCCCATTTATGATGAGTATGATGATTCTCATGTGGAGTCTATTAGTTGTGATGCCATGTTACATAGGATTTCTTGTGACAATTCCCTTGGTCACATCATGTTTGATAATCCTCTTGACTTGTCATATGCTATGCATGAGATCAACCATATGTCTTATTTGCAATCTCCTTGTAGTGACTATGCATATGCCATTAAAATAAACCCAGTTTGCACATATGACATAGATGACAAGCCCATGGTTATTGGCATTTGTTTCTCTTGTGATGATATTGATATGCTCCCTTTGCATCATTTACCACATATGCCATGCCATGACCACCTAGGTTCGGATATGCATTGTTTTGGATGTTGTACATTTTCTCCATATGATGTTTCCGATATTGCTCATGAGGAGACCCCCATAGTTTCCTCATACATGTTAGGAGATTTTGGTCACTCCCATCCATTGCATGATCACAATAATTATGTGCACAATATGCTCCCCATGAATGCTAATGCTATTGTTGTGTCATATACTTACCCGCTCAGCTTGTGTCCCCATCGTGTCATACATAACAACTCTTCCTTCATGATGGATGACATGTTCATATACCATGCTTCCAATTTCTTTGAGCGATGCTTATCTTGTGCTAACTCACGCGTGCACATACACATCATGATGGATGATGTGTACATTTACCACGCGCACAATTTCTTTCCGTTGTGTCTCTTTTGTGTAGGTACCCATGAATACTTGTTAACCTCGCAATCCCACGAGTTGACAAAACGAGCTCTAGAGAGCAATGGTGACTTGGGATCCCATGGATTGTTTTTCCCACCGCTCTCTTCGCGCCAAGATTTCGCGCATTTATTCTACATGGCTCTCACATGGTTATGGCTTATTGTACATTGTGTCTCGTTTGCCCATATTGCCATGTTTACTTTGCATGATATGATCATTCCTATTCCTTTGCCATGCACTTGTGACCCATGCTTTGCAGTACACATGGTGATTGATTCTAGTACTTGTATGTGTATTTGCAAGCTTGGTGGAGATATTGCTTGTTATTGACATGTTCCATTTGTGACCCATTCCTATGATGATACTATATTCTTGCTTTGTGTTCGTGCTTGCGGTATGGCATGTGCATTGTCTATGCCTATTATTTGTTCACATGGCATGATTGCCATGCTTTCCTCTTGTGTGTTGCATCTTCGATCCACTAGTTTGCACGACATGATTGATATGCTTGCTTGTGTTACATCATCCATGATTCATACTTGCTAATTTCATGCGGTTGATGACAACCATCTACATGCTTTGCACATGATTATTATTGCTTCTTGTCATATCTCTCCATGTGTTGCTCTCTCATGCTAGATGATTTGACATGTATTGAGTGCAACAATGCTGATACGGGGCTAACCCGGTGTAGGCCGATCTTTCACGTTTGGAGTGGGATCCCTTGAAGAGCACGATGAACACGGGGAAGAACGGAGAGAAATCACAAGGGGAAACACTCAAGAACAAGTCTAATCACACATCCACTAGACAATCAAACACACAAGATCACAAGGTACATGTACAACAAAGGGAAAGATAAAAGGTAAAGTTCATCCCAAGTCCAAAGGAGTTGGGGGCTTGAATCCTAGAAGGATCTTCCCATGAAGGGGTCTTGATGATATCCCGCAGGATCTTCTCCTAGATGGAGGTCTTGGCCTCCAATGGAGTAGTGGTCTCTCTCTCTCTCAAGAGTAGAGATAGGTAGGAGCAAAGCTCACATACAAATGAGCTATCACTTTGCTAACCCTAGAAAGGAGGTGGAGGTGGTCTATTTATAGTCTAAGCCACGAAGGGGTCAGTGGGAGAGGGATACAAAGCCAAAGGCCCGCGGCTGCGCACACAAGCATCAGACGTCCGGTGGGGGTCGGACGTCCGGAAGCTTGGGACGGTTTGGACGTCCGGAATACTTCGGACTTCCGTAAATTTTGTTCTGTCGCCGTAGCACCGGTCGTCCGGTCGGTGTCGGTCGTCCGTGCACTAGGACTTGTCGGACGTTCGGCGTTCGTCGGTCGTCCGGCCGCTATAGCTTTCGTCGGCAGGTCTCTTGGGCTGGCTGGAGTTCCAGGTGTCGGACGTCTGGTGTAGTCCGGTCGTCCGGGCGCTGTAGGGGTGTCGGACGTCCGGTGGCTTCCGGTCGTCCGGTCGCTATAGACTCCGCAGCTCCTTCTTCTTCCGTCTTCACTTCCATGCCTCCCTCGCGGATGGGGTAGTTGTTCCTTGGTGCTTGCACTCCTCCTCGTCATCCGTGAAGCTCCGGCGATACCTATGCATGCACACGGGTGGAGTGTCAAGTAGTATACCATCCTCAAAGGGGTCAAGTGAACACGTGTAAAGGAGAAGATTCACCTTTATGTATGAGAAGTAGAGGTCGCACGTGTCACTTGCCAAATGAACTCTTGACATGGTGATGACCGTAGGATGCTCCGCATCAAATGCTTTTAGTCTTACTCATGAGATTGCGCCCATAACATTCTCGCATATATTTGGAGATTTTGACATAATTCTTGTGAAGCATGCTTGTCTTACCTCTTTGAACCATATACCTAGTGCGATGAATATAGCCATTGTTGCATCATATTATTCGTGCACTTGTGCTTCTAATGGTTGTGTGCAAGAGAAGAGAACAATCATGATGGATGATGTGTTTATCTACGATGCGCATAAGTTCTTTGTTTTGTTGTGTGCATGTGTAGGATACTTGGACTTCGTGTCGACTTCCAATTCACGTGAGTTGACCATTCGAGCTTTTGAGAGAGAGCCTCATACATTCTACCATGACTCGCTTTTACACCACATTTCCTACCACTTCGGCATTGTGACGAATGCGCAAGGACACGCTTTCAAGGTGACATCCTTCTTGAGCTTGGATATTGTGGATCATACTTCATGTGTTGCTTGCACCATTTGCACACATGTTCGAGGTATTGCTTTCACCAACGATTGCCACATTTCCATGCCTCATGACATATATACCTTGTGTGTTGCATCCAATTCTTGGATTACTTGCTACTATCATATGATTGGTTACAACAATGTCATTTCTTCACATATGCCATGTCCCATTGCTTTTCACATGATTGACTTGATTGCCTCACACATGATATTTAATTGCTCTTTCTGTTGTGTTGAGTGCCACACTATATTAACTACACCCTATGCACGTTATGCTTGGATTGTCTTGTGCTTGACCCATGTGTTTAGACATCTCATCTTCTTTGGTGTTGTGAATGATTCTTATGCCTACCACAGACCTTTAGTCGAGCACTTTGTGAATGCTTGCTATGACCTTGAGGTAGATGCTTATTATCTTGTCACACATATTTGCATCACAACCTCACATTTACATGCTTGTCCCTATGATATCTTTGCTTGTGCTCGATTGATATACTTACATGCCATGTCACAGTCCGTTGTCAAACCATATGCTATGCTTGATAACGACACTTGTGTGGTGAATCACCTCTTGAATGCTTGGTTTTGCCCTAACGCTAACCACATTTGTTTTTCCAAGTGTTTGTTGTCTTTTCTCCTTTTGAAGGAATCACTAGACGGTGCGACATTGGAGGGTGCCCTTTCCGAGCTTGAAGATTATGAGTACTTGGTGATCGTCCACTCCTACACGGCGAAGCCATCTCTTTCCCATGGTGATTTGGTTTTTGATCCGAGTCGGATCTTTACCAAGGGGGAGGGGATGATGCGGAGCATCCTAAGGTCATCTCCATGTACACCTTCATGGCACCTCAAGCCCCAAGTGGACCTACCGGACTTAAGGTGAACCAGCTCCTCTTTGAGATTTACATGAATATCCATTGGACTTGGTTGCTACCTCACCATGGAATGTTGTACATCATTAGGTACAAGGGCAACCACCACCAAGCAGCTAGGAAGCTTCCCGGAGGCTAAGGAGAATGACCCCAAGACCCAAGAGCTGACCGGAAGCGTCAAGATGAAGAAAAGGAAGCATGGAGAAATTGCACTACTGGACAGTCTAGTCCCCACAGCGGACAGTCCAGTCACACCGAAATTGCACCGCCAGACAGTCCGGTCCCCACAGCGGGTAGTCCGGTGGCACCCGAAAATGCATCTGTACGCATCGAACTGTCCGGCCCTTACCACCGGACTATCCGGTCCGCCCAGTTTCGCTACGAATTGGGCTAAAAAGCCCATGTAACCACCGAGGCCCATAGCCCTTCGCCCCTAGACTATATATTCCGTGCTCCTCTCAGTTTTTAGCTAAGATTAGAACTAGACATTAGAGCTTAGCTCATGTATCTCCCCTTGTGGGGAAGACTCCACGGAGTTCAAGGCCTCCATTGGAGAAGATCCTTAGGGATTCAAGACCCCCTTGAGGGAAGGATCTATGTAGATCATCAAGACCTCATCTCCTTTGGACTTGGGATGAAATTCACCTTGTATCTTCCCCTTTGTTGTTCTTATACCTTTGTCGATCTTGTATGATTGTGAGTCTAGTGGATGTGTGATTGGACTTGTTCTTGAGTGTTTTCTTCTTGTGATTTCCCCTCTTGTTCTTCGTGTTCTTCGCGTTCTTCGTGGATTCCCCTCCAATTTGTGAAAGATCTACGCTTAGGGTCTCCATCCTACAACACAATATATAAGGCAAGAAAACACAACCACGAATAACACCAACAAACAAACAACAAACAATATGATAATATATATATGTGTGTGTGTGTGTGTGTGTGTGTGTGTGTGTGCAATTTAACAAACAAACTACCAATCAAGCAAACAATCTAGTATCTTCATACCACGAAAGTGGGCATAATCAGATACGCTAACACGATAACGTTGCAATATAAAACAAACATGAATGGTGGTCTCAACACTAGTTCCTACTTAACTGTTCAAGATACTTGAGGGGGTTAACTAATAAATAGTAAGAAGTATAGCTTGTTTATAAAATAACTTTCACTCGTATGGCTTTTCTAATCCATTTTCCAGGGTCACATCCTACAGTCAACACATTGCTCTGATGCCATCTGTAACGACCAAACCTCGAAGGATTTGAGTCTTTGTGCTTACGTGCTAGTCTCTGGATCGACTGGCTAGCACACAGAGTATAGATGAATACCATACTAGCAAGTGCATAATTTGTTACAACGTATGATCCAGAATGTATAAAATAAAATAACTTGCACAACACTTGGCAAGCTTTATTCAATCAAACAACGGAAAATTAGCAGAAAATAACAATGAGTCCCATCATAGCCCATTGGCGATGCTGAGTGCAGACTCGCGACCCTAACGGTACCTTACACCTTTTCATAATATCCTGCAACATGAGCCATTACAGCCGTATAGGTCAATACATTGAATGTATTAGCAAGTTACACAGGAGTAATAATAAAGCAGACCTACATGTATATGCATAGTACAACAAAAGGAAGGCTTGAGGGTTATTTTTGCATAAAGTTGATTTTGTCCTCATAACTACCTAATAGTCAAATTTTTATTTAGTTCTTTTATTACTACAATTATATACACAAGGTTGAGTTAGCAAATCCAACTCCAACGTACCCATTATTAAGTTTCCCAACAAATTTATTAAGTGTCACATCCGTCAAGATCATCCAACAACTGTAATGGCATAGTTGCTCAAAATTGTCCATAACCAGGGACACGACTAATCATGACTAGTTTTTAATACTCTGCAGAGTTTTGCACACTTTTCCCACTAGACTCAACCCGGACATTGAGACGAAGTCTTTCAGAAGTAGTCACCTCCACCCACCGGCAGCCGGTACACCTACTCATATCTACATCTGCTAGCTTACCTGGGCAAGGATCCCACAACCTACTCAGCTAAGCCAGAGCCTATTTAGCTAGTGGTTGCGCATGGAATCTACTAGTCACTAAGAATATCTAATCTTTTTTAGCCTGGGCGGCTGCCAACTTACATTCAGAGGGTATAAACCATGATGTTCTTAAAACCACCCATCAATACCAAGTTCGCCCAGAGGTGAATTAAATCCTCAATTTGTTATAGATATAATCCTCACATAAACTCAATGTATACACGGACCACCCCTGTCTACAAAGCATAGCAAAACTACAACTACCATGATATGCATTGACAGGAGATAGCTCAACAATATAGCAAAAATAATATAGTACTCCTGTACATGCATAAATTTATAGTGTGATATATACCACATGCATAGAAAACAATAGGTAAAGGATGATCAACATGTAACTTTCCTTGGTTCTGGATCAAAAAGTCACACTCCTGACAATAGTTTACGTCGCACTACGAACAATCTACATGTTTCAGACAATGAACAAATCAATCATCGAAACTCAAATAGAATGAAAATAAACCAATAGCAAGAAATCATTTTAAAAATCCAACAACAGTAGCATAACAGCATGTACAAATCATCTATAATGCACTAAGATCACAAACGCAAAAAGAAACACTCAATTTCGTTAAATGGTTTGGAAGTTATGGCCTCCAGAAGGTTTGATTCAAATTTGAAAAGTGCAAACATGTGCAAAGTTGGTATTGTGATAAGCTACTGGTTTTTGTGAGTTCATAGCAAAAAGAATTACCTAATTTGGCTATATAGAATAAAATATATAGCTAGTTGAAAATTAGGTGAAAATCTGAAGAAGAAAAAACAACAGAAAACGCATGCACTGTTCATGCACGGTTACTGCAGCAAATCCTGTAGCGATCGCCACGTGTCAGCGCTCGATTGGTCAAAGCATGTTGCGCACGTGTGCTCACCAGACAGAGGAAAGCGACGGCGGCGGGTCGGGCATCGACGACGGCGCTCCTCTGGTAGGTATCCGGCGAAGGCGAAGTGGCGGGCGGATGCGGTGGTGAGGTCAAACAGAGACGGGGTGTCCTCTGCGGCGGCAGCGACTTTGTGGACAGCGGCTGCTCCGGCACCTTGGCTCGGCAACGTTCATGGTTGTTCCCCTCTTGCTGCTGCGATTCCGACCACGCAAAGATGTCAAAAGAGCGCGGCATGGAACGACGGATCGAAGAGGGCAAGCGGTGCAGCTAGAGATGCTCTTATGGCGGCGCAAACGTCCAGCGAACAGCGGCGGTCGGCGGAGCTCCTCACGAGATACAAAACGCCCAGAGGCTTCGTGTGGTCAAAGAAAGACGGGGAGAGGCTGCGGTAGGGTTCCCCTACGGGTTTCCTCACGTGCGGCGGGTCGGGCGCGCACGGGGTGGTCCAGGGCGCGAGCTAGACTCGAGCTCGACCTTGGCATGCGTGCATGCATGTGGCAATGTTCGGCTCTGGTTAGGAACGAGCAGAGCATGGGCGGGTCCCACCGTCAGCGGCTGAGGCGACGGGTTGTGGCGCTGTTGCGTACCTGTCGTGGAATTAACACGTCAAATGTCCTAGGAGAAGGACTTAGTCATGGAGCCATCGCAACGAGGTTAGCTTAAAGGGGTTAAACCGGAACAAAGGACACAGGAAGTTTATACTGGTTCGGCCCCTTGCGGTGAAGGTAAAAGCCTATGATCCAGTTGTTGTGGGATTGATTGATCTCGATGAGCAGGGAGCGAATCCGCTTTACCTATCTCTCGAGCTGTTGTTTCTTGTCCTTGAACCGCCGCCAGGTCGTCCCTTTATATACACAGGTTGATGCCCGGCCGGTTTACAGAATCCCGAGGCCGGATCATACAAGTGTCTCGCTCAGTCTTTTCCCTTCCCTAACTTACAATACAAGTTATACAACTATGGCGGTTTACTACTATGGGCCTTAATCCGCCTTTGGGCTCTGGGCCTCTAAGCTTTAACAGTAGAACGCCATACTCCTTGTCTTCATGGGCTTCATTATAGATGAGTGTAAACCGGCCCCTCCTGGGCGGTTTACAATCAGTAGTTATATCTCCAACATTAGGCCCCAAATTGATTTGAACCTGTTCATGTCAATCTTCAATACTTAGAAAAAATCTCTGAACATCTTCTTATGATCCTCGTAAGCCGCCATGATATCTTCTCCCTGTGAGCTTTGGTAAACCACCATGACGTCATCTTCTAAAATTGCAGTAAATCGTCATGATGTCATCTCTGTATAAAAAAGTCATAAAGATTCCCTTTATTAATTAACTTCCGATGATCGAGGCAACAGTTGTGCCCCATTTTCCGCTTTGGGCTCCTCGATCCCCGCACTTACCTGCTTATCCATTCTCCTTATAAATAGGCCCAGGGGTCTTTCTCTTTTCCCCTTCCGCGCTTCTTCTTCTTCCTCTCGACGCTCTAAGCCCGACAGCTCCGCCGCCACCGTCGACCTTCAAGCGCTGCATCATCCCTGGCCGCTGCATCAACCTGAACGTACCAGAGTTCCGCGGCTCTTCTCCGCCACTCCTGTGAATCCGGTAAGCCTCCTTCCCTCAACCCTAGATCTGCATTAGGGCTTTGGTGTTCATCTGTGTTCATTAGTGTTCGTTCACGTTCATTGTTTCGCCCTTACTGTCTCATTGAATATAGATAAGCTTGATCTTTTTCTTTTGCGGCCGAAGCTATAGTTTATTTTGCCTCACCATAGTATCCTTTTGACTACGAACAGACCGCATCTGGATCCTTTCTGTTCCGTTGTCGCCATTTTAGGGCTTTGATATTTTTCCTTTTCCCGAACTGTGCTAGATCCATAAAATTAATCCTTAGCTTGTGAAACCTGTTTGTGTAGCACTTAGCAATTTTCAGATATGTTGTCCTCCATACCACTGTAGGCGGTTTAACCTGTAAAAAACGACAATCCGGTAGGTACCATTAGCCCTCACGTAAACCCCCTTCTTTTCTTGAACATCCATATCCGGATTAATATACACACACACTTTGATTAAATTCCCCAGTTTTGATACCAGTTTGTGCATATCAATCTTGAACCGTGAACCGGCGTTTGCACTTCCTTTACAGTCTGTCATCAAAAATGGCCAAACAATTCTCTTCTTGCAATTGTGTTCCCTCCCGGATCACAGAAGAACAACTCACTGGATATGTTCTAAGTGGCGCTTTGGCAAAGAACGAAGTCATTCATTGGAGTGTCCCTGGCGCCGAAAACCCTCCTGAACCTCAAGATGGAGAAGTGGTTGTGTTTATGCAGCATCTGGACCGAGGGTTTAGCCCTCCCGGATCAAAAAATTTCCGTGATGTACTTGCCAACTTCCAACTCCATCCTCAAGACATTGGACCAAACTCTGTGTCCAACATCTGCAATTTCCAAGTGTTCTGTGAAGTTTATCTACAAGAAGAACCGACTGTTGAACTCTTCAGAGATTTCTTCCACTTGAACCGCCGTACTAAATTTTCTGACGGCCCCAATACTGAACTTGGCGGAGTGTCGATTCAAAAAAGGAAAGAAGTCGATTTTCCTCATGCCAAACATCACAGCCACCCCAAGGATTGGAATCAAACATGGTTCTACTATCAGAACACCGCTCCTGCTGATGAAAATCCTCTGCCGGGTTACTGTTCTTACCGACTCAGCAATGGACATCCACTGCCTCAGCGGCTTACTGCCAAAGAACGACAAACATATGCACCACAGCTTGCTAAGCTCCGGGCTCTTCTAGCAAACGGCTTAACCGGCATTGACCTCGTCCGTTGCTGGATTTCATGGGGTATCCTGCCCTTAAGCCGCCGCACCAGGTTAATGCATGAGTATATCAGGGATGTCAAAGACCCTCAGCGGCACACTGAAATACAGACGAATGATGATGAAGTCACTGAGTCTGTCAAAAAGATGCTAGATGAACCGATTTCTGAGTGCACCAAGACTGGGTTGTGTCCCTTTTATGCCTCCAACAAACCGCCAGCGGTAAGAATTTATCCTTCTGCTTTCTAATCCGTCTCCGTTTTAAGATTTTTCTGATAGCCTTTTGTTTATTCTTACAGGCCGAAGATCCTTTCTGGAAGAAGAAAACTCAAGATAACCCGGCAAAAACACAAGACAAACCGGTGAGAGATCCTCGTGCTAAGAGCAAGGCCACCAAGAGGCCAGCAAAGAAGAAAACCGCCGAGTCCTCTGATCTGCCCGAAGATGTTGATGACTCGGAGCAAGAGGTAGAACTTGACTCCCTTGGTTCATTTTTCATACATCTTATTGACAACGACCATTACCACGATGATGCGGAAGCCAGCCGTGCTGACCACGTAGAGGTAACCTCCCTTTCCTCCAATTCCGATCTTGTGCCAGTACGAAAACTCCGTTGCGCAGTCCGGAAAGTGAAACGCTCACATCCTCCCACTCATTTGGATCCACAATTTTCTTTGAAGATACAGCATCTTGAAGCTCGTCGCACAACCCGGCAAAGTGGCCAGCAAGTCACTTCCTCCGGTTTACCAGACACCCCAATCCGGAAGCGTCGTGTGGAGGTCTCTTGTAATTCTAACAAGCCTTATCCCTTGTTGGGTTACTTCCGATACCCTCTTAATCCGTCTGACTCAAATTATCAGGTTACTTCCAATTCATCCTCTGGCCATTCGTCAACCACACAGATGCCTCCCCTCAAGACCGTCCCTGGGTAAGCATAATAATTTTAGCTTTGCCTTCTTGCGCCGGTTTACCATATTAACCTTTGTTTGCCATTTTGCAGCGCCAAAGCCCGACTCAGCAAGAAAGCGAAAACAAATGCTCCCACTGATGAGATTAAACCGGAGAGGACCTCAGAAGGTGCTGGTGGAGATGATGATATTGCTATGGATGATCCTGTGCCACAAGGTCAGGACACTGATGTTGATCCGCCAGAAGTTAACCCGGCTAGTCCTCATGTCGATCCACCAAGCCCGACTGCCAATCCTCCAAGTCCAACTGTTGATCCGCCGAGCCCGACCAGAGCTTCAGATAAGTCGGCGAGCCCAAATAAAGCAACTGATGATGTTGTGATTACCGGGTTTGGCCATACTTCTCCTGGCAATCCTGTCGCTTTGTCAAAGCACAGTGCCAAAGTGGAATCTGCTGCTGAAGAGAAGGGCAAATGGAAGACTGATCTGTCAAGCTGTGCTCATATCACCGCTCAAGAACTTCACTCTGGATACGTAAACCGCCTATATGCAAGTCGTGACTGTGAGGCCGGTTTAGTCAACTTGATGAAGGAGCGCTATGAGGTAACTTCCATTCCAAACACTTTATAAATTTTCTTTGTACTGTATATCAACTCCATTGTAGCGCTATGAACCGGGACTTTGGATAAAATAGACTTCAATTGTGTAGCCCCCAAGGGTCGGTTTACCTCTTCAAGATGAACCGGGACTTCCTGTTCCAAACTTGTCCTTGTTGAATTCCTTCACCTTTGATTTTTCTGATCAATTACACATTAGCCCCCAAGTGCCAAGATTAATACTTGTATTGAGCCTTGGGACTTTGAATAATAGTCAAAAAAGTTTCAATCCGCATTAGCCCCCAAGTGCCAAGTGTATAACTTGTTATGTGCTTGGGACTTTGAGAAAATCTTAACATCTTCATCATCTGTCTTTTGCAGGCTGATTTGAGCAACAAAGATTCCCAAATTGCCGATCTTCAAGAAAACATCAAGTCCCAGCAAGCAGAAACCTCCAAGGCCAAAGATGAACTGAAGGGCGCTTTAACTGCCATGGAGCAATTAAAGGATGGTTTCAAAAGCGAGAGGGTGGATTGGGAAACCGAGAAGACTGCTCTATTAAAGCAGGCTGAATATGCCGAAGCAGCTCTTAAACCGGTGGCAGAAGAGCTAACTGGGCAAAAGCATCAAGTCAATGCTATGACTTCTGCAATATTTGGTAAGTACTCTTTGTAAGAACCTTTCTTAAACATCTTTGAAATTGTCGGTTTAACAGCAAATTCTTAAACCGTTGCAGGTAGTCGTGTTGCTCATCTGGACTCGGATATGCGGATGAAGTTGAAAGTAGCCTATATGTTGATAGAACAATTGTATACTGGTGCTCAATGAGTCATCTATGCGGCCTCCTACAACAAATCGGCACCAGCATTGATCAAGGATACGTTGGCCAAATTATCTATGACCCCTGCCCAGATAGAAGAGGTAAAGCGATCTGCTGCGAGGGCTGGCGCTTTAACAGCTCTGACTCGCGCCAAAGGTTGGATTGCTGATCTTGATCTGGCAGATATCGCAAAGGGATATCCTGGCCAACAAGAAGACGGGTCAGACTTTGATAATGAAGCCCTCAAAACCTTTACAAAGGAGATGCGCCCACTGGCAAGCCAATTGGCCGAAGAGGTTGACTTGTCTGTCCATCGGTCCAGCTATGACGCAGACAACAAACGGGTTGATGCAGCTGTGAAAGAAGCACAAAATTTTATCCCTCCAATTCGTAAGCACACCTATGCCCCTGATGTTGAACCGTCCAATCTTATAAGCAACGAAGCTGTCTTCCAAGCCTTAACCAGGATTGATTAGGCCACCCTTGACTTCCAGCCACTGAGTGAGGAGGAGGAGGTTGAACCGACGCGAGATGATCCTTCAACTTCACGTCAGCCTGGTGATGAATCATAATCCGGCAGCCGGTTTGATTTTCGCATATAGCGTTCTGGGCAACAAACAATTATTCTTTTGGGCATCAAAGCGCCTTGTAATAGGCTAGTTGAAATACTTTGATCTTCTGCCATCGTGCACTGCTACCTGATATTGTAATCCGGCATGATTGTTGCTATGCTTGCTTTATGTGCCTTAGTATTTCTTATAAAATCCTACTTTCTGCATTTGAAAAACTTAAACATGTCATGGCGGTTTACCGCCGGACGGGTTATGACACCCAATACAGAACCAAAGTTCTCATAACCAAGGTTATAAAGTAATGAAATATGAAATATATCATACCTGTGATATTAAATCACCTTTGTTCATTTACCAACTTGTGTAGTAAGGGTGATAACCCAAATTTGAGTGTTTGAAAACTCTCACCATGCTGTGCTGGTGCATAATAAGCCATGCCAGGTTATGACAAACACCGGATGATCATCCTGGCGACTTATAGTCAATGCCAGACCGGATTAAGAGATGCCGGTTCATAATTGTTTATGTGCTTAACAGCTGATAAGTGCAGGCCATGTCGGGTTAAGAAACACCGGGTTGATGTAATGACATATAGTCGGGCCGGGTCAGTAGACGTTGGTTTAACTTAGAACCTTATCAAAAGAGATAAAACTTTGCAAAAACAAAATCAAATAAAAACTTGTAGTCGAGGCTTTTCAAGGGCTGCCAGGCCCAAATTCGAGGCTTTTCATGGGCTGCCAGGCCGCTGAGTTAAACCATTTGACAAAGCCTTTTAAGATGGGCCTCCAACTAACCAATCATCGTTTTAACTTTGACAAGTTCAGGGTCTGTATAAGATTGACTTGTCAAACGTTTGGTGGGTCATGCCAGGATTACCTGGATAGGAGTGGCTTACTTGATGAAGGCAGGTTAACCCGGGGTTTTAGGTGAATACACCAGGCTTCCAAGCCGTGGCTTGATAGCCAATTACAAGGGTCCTTTCAAACTCTTTGTTGCTTTGCACAAAGAGCCCCCAAGTAACTTTGTGAGCTCTGCTCAATGGGTGCCTATGTTTGAGTTGTGCTTTTTAGCAACAATACTCTCTTTGGCCCCTTGGGTGTGAAGCTCCCAAGCTTTATTGTGGCATGATAGCCGGTTTAATGGACAAACAGGATATCGCTTTATAAGCAGAAGCCCCCTTGTAACCAAGAAATATTGGAAGAACGACAGAGGCCCTGCTTGTTGCAAGGATGCCAGTTTATTATATTGATCATAATATATACATTGTCAAAATATGTACATAATGAGAGCCTATGGCTCAGGTGTAGTAGGGCCGTAGATGAGCGATATTCCACGGCCGACGGGTCTCCTCCTCCGATTTGCTTGAGTCTTTGTGCTCTCGAACGTCGATGAGGTAGTATGATCCCTTGTGCAGATTCTTGCTGACCACAAAGGGCCCTTCCCAAGGTGGGGATAATTTGTGCATATCGGCCTGATCCTGGATGAGCCGGAGCACTAAGTCACCTTCTTGAAAGGTTCTCGTTTTAACCCGGCGGCTGTGATAACGCCGTAGGTCTTGTTTATAAACCGTCGAACGAGCCAATGACATGTCCCGTTTTTCATCTAACAGGTCTAGTGCTTCTTGGCGTGCTTGCTCGTTGTCCACTTCAACATAATTAGCAACCCGGGGCGAGTCATGACGAATATCACTTGGGAGTACCGCCTCTGCCCCGTAAACCATGAAGAAAGGTGTATAACCTGTAGATCAATTTGGGGTGGTGTTTATGCTCCATAACACAGATGGTAATTCTTCCACCCAACAACCCGACGTCCTCTTCAAAGGAACCATAAGTCGAGGCTTGATACCCTTCAAAATTTCCTGATTATCCCTCTCAGCTTGACCATTAGACTGGGGGTGAGCCACAGATGACACATCAAGCCGGATGTGTTCTCTTTGACAAAAGTCCTCCATCTCACCTTTGGAGAGGTTCGTGCCATTATCTGTGATGATGCTGTGTGGAAAACCAAAACGGAAGATCACCTTTTTGAAGAATTGAACCGCCGTGGCTGCGTCGCACTTGCTTACTGGCTCCGCTTCAACCCATTTAGTAAACTTGTCAACCGCCACCAACAGGTGGGTCTTCTTATCTTTGGATCGCTTGAAAGGCCCTGCCATGACAAGCCCCCAAGTAGCAAACGGCCAAGTAATGGGAATCATTCGTAGCTCCTGAGCTGGAACATGAGCTCGTCGTGAGAATTTCTGACAACCGTCGCACCGCCTCACCAAGTCCTCAACATCATTATGAGCCGTCAGCCAATAGAAACCATGGCAAAAAGCTTTAGCAACCAAGGATTTTGAACCGGTGTGATGACCACAGTCTCCTTCGTGGATTTCTCATAGAATCTCACGGCCTTATTCGGAGAAACACAACGCTGGAACACACCAGAGACACTGCAACGGTGTAACTCGCCGTTGTGAATAACCATGGACTTGGATCGCCGGACTATCTGTCTGGTCAAAACTGCATCTTCTGGCAACTCGCCCCGGTTCATATACGCCAAGTATGGAACCGTCCAATCCGGAATAATGAGTAAAGCGGCCACCAACTGCACCTTCGGATTAGGAATAGTGAGGTCCTCCTCTGTAGTCAACTGAACTGAAGGGTTGTGCAAGACATCGAGAAAGGTATTGGGCGGCACCAGTTTACGCTGAGATCCCAGCCGGCTTAAAGCATCAGCTGCCTCATTTTTGCGCCGATCAATGTGCTCCACTTGATAACCCTTGAAGTGACCAGCGACAATATCCACCTCTCATCGGTAAGCCGCCATGAGTGGATCTTTAGAATCCCAAGTACCTGAAACTTGCTGGGCCACCTGGTCCGAGTCTCCAAAGCATCATACTCGGCTTAAGTTCATTTCATTAGCCACTCGAAGACCATGGAGTAAGGCCTCGTACTCAGCTGCATTGTTAGTAAAAGGGAACATTAAGCAAAGAACATAATGAATTTTATCACCTCGAGGGGAAGTGAGGACAACTCCAGCCCCCGAGCCTTCCAACTGCCTGGACCCATCGAAGTGGATAGTCCAGTATGTGCTACCCGGTTTGTCTTCCGGTGTCTGCAACTCTGTCCAATCATTGATGAAATCCATAAGGGCCTGGGACTTGATAGTTGTTTGAGGCATATACTTCAAACTGTCTGGCCCAAGCTCAATAGCCCACTTAGCAACCCGACCAGTTGCCTCCCTGTTCTGGATTATATCCCCCAAAGGAGAGGAACTGACCACCATGATGGGATGGCCTTGAAAATATTGTTTAAGCTTCTGCCTTGCCATGAAAACCCTATACACCAGCTTCTGCCAATGCGGATATCTTTGCTTTGACTCAATGGGCACTTCACTGATATAATAAACCGGCCTTTGAACCGGGTACTCCTTCCCAGCCTCCTTGCGCTCCACCACAATAGCTACGATGATAGCCCGGGCATTAGCAGCCACGTATAACAATAGTGGCTCCTTATCAACTGGAGCAGCAAGAACCGACCGTTCAGCCAACTGCTTCTTTAAGTCCTCAAACGCTGCATCAGCAGCATCGCTCCAGACAAAACTGTCTGTCTTCTTCAACATCTGATACAGAGGGATCGCCTTCTCTCCCAACCTGCGATAAACTTGCTCAAAGCCACGATCCGACCCACCAAACATTGAACATCATTGATACATGTCGGTTTAGCTAGGGATGTGATAGCCTTGATCTTTTCCGGATTAGCCTCAATGCCCCGGTTGGACACCAGAAAACCCAAGAGCTTGCCAGCCGGTACACCAAAAACACACTTAGCCGGATTGAGCATCGTTTTATAAACTCTCAGGTTATCAAAAGTTTCTTGCAAATTTGTTATGAGTGTCTCTGCTTTCCTGGACTTTACCACAATATCATCCACATAAGCATGAACATTGCGCCCAATCTGAGTATGAAGACAATTCTGCACACAGCGCTGATAAGTTGCCTGGGCACTCTTGAGCCCAAAGGGCATAGACACATAACAAAAGGCTCCAAAGGGAGTGATGAAAGCTGTCTTCTCCTGGTCCTTAACTGCCATCTTGATCTGATGATAACCAGAATAAGCATCCAAGAAACTCAAACGCTCACAACCCGTTGTAGCATCAATGATTTGATCAATACGAGGGAGGGCAAAGGGATCAGCTGGGCAAGCTTTGTTCAAATCCGTGTAATCCACACACATCCGCCAAGTGCCGTTTTTCTTAAGCACCAGCACCGGATTAGCCAACCACTCTGGGTGAAACACCTCCACAATAAACCCTGCTGCTAATAGCCGGGCTACCTCTTCACCAATGGCCTTGCGCCTCTCTTCATTAAAACGGCGAAGAAACTGTTTGACCGGTTTGAACTTCGGATCAATATTAAGAGTGTGCTCAGCGAGTTCCCTCGGTACACCTGGCATGTCAGAAGGTTTCCATGCAAAGATGTCCCGGTTCTCACGGATGAACTCGATGAGCATGCTTTCCTATTTCGGATCCAAGTTGACGCTGATACTGAACTGCTTGGATGAATCACCAGGAACAAAATCAACCAATTTAGTCTCATCAGCCAATTTAAACTTTAAAGCCGGATCATGCTTTGTAGTGGGCTTCTTTAGAGAAGTCATATCTGCCGGATCAACATTGTCCTTATAAAACTTCAACTACTACGTTGCACAAACCGACTCAGTGATGAGGACATCAATACAATTGTTACACCCACAGCCCCTGCTGCTATACATACTGGACCAATTACTAGAGCTCGCACACGCCAACTAAATTACCAGGTACTTTCGTTTGTTGGTAATGATTCTAATGTTCATGAGAATATGATGCTGCCTAAATTGGATACATTTGTTTTGCTTACAAATGAAGGGCCTAGCTTGGAGAAGGATGAACATTGGAGCAAGAACATGCATGGAGATGATGGCATGCGCAAGGGGAATAAGAACGGAGTTACAAGTGATGATTTCAGGACTTTGAAGCCACCATAATGGGTGCATGAAGCCTTGGGCGGAATATACAAGATGCCACTTCATAAATTTCGTCCCGAGTCTATTCTAGGTGTTGCGTCACCTTATTATTGGGCCAGGCCGATGTAATTTCGAAATACATAAGTATAGGCCATTTTTAGAGTCCGTATGTGTGGGGAAACAAGAGATAGGGTTGATTTCGGACCCCTCCACCAACGGCCACGAAATTCCCCCCTCTTCCTCCATATATACAGCCCTTAGGGCATCGTTTAGACTTTGGGTTTTGTTTAGATTAAAAGTTCGCCATAGCTGCAACTTCGCGTACTTTGTTTGTGTTCAACGACCAGACAAAGGCGTCACAGAACCCCACCTTGATCAATAAAGCTTTCATCTTATATTCGCAACATCCAGATTGCAATCTCAGTTTCTTGCTTGTTCTTCATTTGCTCGCAAGAAACAGACCCTCGTGGTCAGGTTGATCGTGCTCCGGCGTGGTCAATAACCTCTCGGAGTTGATTTAGCGATTGCTAAGGCGCGACGTCCTCGCACGTTCGTAGTCGGGTCGTCAAAGTCGACTTCCACCAAAGCGATATCCATCATCTCATCGAAAGACGGGACACCTTTGCCTCTATCAAGTGGTATTAGATTTCCAGGTTGCTTGGTGAGATTTTACAGTTTTTCGTAGTTTAGATCGAGTCTGTTCTTCATACCTATAGTGCACGAAAAAGCCAAAAAAAATTTAGGGTTAGTTCATCCCATCTGAAACAATCTGAGCCTTTGCATAATCTTTTCTGTATTTACTTTGTTGAATTTGCGGTTGCATCATCGTGTCAAGTTGCTGGTCTTAGCGTCTAGTCCTTTAGAGTTTCGAGTTCTGTTCACACGTTGTCACGTCGTCGCTGCCATATATCACCATAGCATCATCATCGTCGCTGCCGCCATATACCACCACCACATATTCACCGCCAATCCGAGTCCATATACGCCACCACATATCCACCGCCATCACGCCAATCCGAGTCCATCTGCAACATATATCCGCCACCAGTCCGAGTTCCACCAGATTCATCTCCGCCACCAGTCCGAGTTCCACCAGTTTCATCTCTGCCACCAGTCCTATTCTGAGTCCAGTGTTTTGTTACTCTGTTTTGGATTTCCAGATCACCCAATACTCTGAGTCGTGACAGAGAAGGACTCCCCAACTTCCGTGCTACCCGCATTAGAGAAATAGTTCCAAACTCAAAAAAAAAATTGTAGACTTTTTCAAAAAAAATTGTTGCGGAGCAAAAAAAAAGAGGAAAAAAAGTGCAAAAAAAGGAAAAAGAGAGAAAAAAATTCAGAGTGTGCTCCTCCCTTGTTTACGTGCCGCGCCGTGATTTTGTTGGTGTTCTAGGCTCGCGTCTCTAGCACAGTCTAGCCTAGGACCAGCACAGTACCGTCGTTGAGCGTTTATTCAACTTTGCATCTCTGAATTTATTATTGCTGACCCTTTTTGCTACCATATTATAAGCCTTCCCAGCTCCACATACATCTACGTCGTGCGTTTGACTCTCCCTGGTAATCGCTCTATCCAAGCTTTGAGAGTTTTGACTACAACGGTTGCCGATCACCACCTGTTGTTGGGTAAGAACTGGTGAGAATTTGAGATTTGCTTGACGGGTTTGTGATACACCACCACCACTTCTTAGTAGTCTGTAGGATCATATTCTTGTGTGTTTCTATTTGCTGCTAACCATGGTAGGATGACAAGCCGATGAGACTGAGTGGGAGAACCTGACGAACAAACAGCTACATGATAAATTTCAGCAAATGATGAGTGGATAGGTGCAAGATGTGCTAAACAGATTTGACGAGGCCATGGAGAAGATAGATGGCATGGAGAAGACGTTCGAAACAAAGCTCGATAACAAGTTTAATGAATTGCTCGCGCGTCTTCCACCACCACCACCCGCTGCGCCTAAAGCACCTCTCCAACAACAACAACGACTACCTCCACATCGCGAAACAGCCCTCCGTCAAGCGAGACGTGTCCCTCTTGCGTTTGGCCAAACTATTGGTGCTGCTATTGATACTTCTGTGGCTCCTACTACTGATGCGGAGGAGGATGATTATGTGGGAGATTACGAGGATGCGGTTGATCAAAATCAGAACTACGTGCAACCACCTGCACCACAACCACCAGGTCGTCCACATGCAAATAATCACAATGGTAGGGCTCTCCCTCAGGTACGAGATCGTTGACCATCTTCCTAAACTGAAATTGAACATTCCACCTTTTGAGGGTAGATATGTTCCTAATATATATCTTACTTGGGAGTTAGAAACTGAACAACGATTTACATGTTTACAATATCCCGAGGAGAGACGGGTTGTCGCTGCTGTTTGTGCTTTCACCAGTTTTGCATGTGTATGGTGGTCTGAACATTGTAGATTATATCCTATTCCAACTACTTGCGCTGCTTTTAAAACTGCTATGCGTACTCATTGGGTTCCACCATATTATCAACGTGAATTGCTTCAAAACTTGCAGCGCTTGAGACAAGGGAAAAATTCTGTAGAAGAATATTATCAGGAATTACAAACTGGCATGATTAGATGTGGTATTGTTGAGGAGAATGAAGCTATGCTTGCACGTTTTCTGGGTGGATCTAATAGAGAGATTCAGACCATTCTAGACTATAATAAGTATACTAATATCACTCGTTTATTCCATCTTGCTTGTAAAGCTGGACGTGAAGTGCAGGATCGACAAGCATTGGCGCGAACTAACTTTTCTACAGGCCGACCTTCATCATGGACACCGCGTGCATCTTCTACTTCAACTACACCAGCACCTCCATCAGGTGCCACCTCCAGCCGTGATACAAGAAAACAAGCACAACCACCATTAGCTGCCAAGAGCGCACCTGCCGGGCCTGCACAGAGTTCTTCTTCTTCCATGGCATCAACAGGGCACATAAGTGATATTATTTGTCGTCATTGTAAGGGAAGAGGTCATTATGCGAGAGAATGCAAATCTCAGTGTGTGATGATTGCTACCGAGGATGGTGGGTATGAGTCTGCTAGTGACTATGATGAGGAGACTTTGGCTCTTATTACACGTGAAGTACATGGTGGAGATGATTCTGATCATGAGACGCAATACATGGCTCCTGAAGACGCTGACAGGTATGAATGTTTAGTTGCTCAACGTGTTTTGAGTGTGCAGGTCACACAAGCTGAGCAAAATCAGAGGCACAATTTGTTCCATACCAAGGGAGTTGTGAAGGAACGTTCTGTGCGCGTCATCATAGACGGAGGGAGCTGCAACAACTTGGATAGCATGGAGATGGTGGAGAAGCTTTCTCTCACCACAAGACCACATCCACATCCTTACTACATCCAATGGTTCAACAACAGCGGCAAGGTTAAGGTAACACGTACTGTTCGTGTGCATTTTAGTATCTCTACATATGTTGATTATGTTGATTGTGATGTGGTACATATGCAAGCATGTTCCTTATTACTTGGTAGACCATGGCAATTTGATAAAAATTCTGTACACCATGGTAGAAACAATCAGTATACTCTTGTTCATAAGGATAAAAATATTACTTTGCTTCCTATGACTCCTGATTCTATTTTGCAAGATGATATTAATAGAGCTAATAAAGCAAAACAGGAGAAGAATAAGAGTGAAAATCAGATTGTGGCAGAAGAATTTGAGCAACAAATGAGGCCTAATAATAAACCATCTAGTGTTGGTTCTGAAATTAAATTGAAAAGTGCATGTTTATTTGCCACCAAATCTGATATTGATGAGCTAGATTTCAGCAAATCTGTTTGCTATGCTTTTGTGTGCAAAGAGGCATTATTTTCATTCGAGGACATGCCTTCCTCTTTGCCTCCTGCTGTCACTAACATTTTGCAGGAGTTCACTGACGTCTTTCCACAAGACGTGCCACCGGGATTACCGCCTATTCGAGGGATTGAGCATCAGATTGACTTAATTCCCGGTGCTTCACTGCCAAACCGTGCACCATACCGTACCAATCCAGAGGAGACGAAGGAGATTATGCGTCAAGTACAAGAGCTTCTCGACAAAGGTTATATACGGAATCCCTTAGTCCTTGTGTTGTTCCTATTATTCTAGTGCCGAAAAAGGATGGTACATCACGTATGTGTGTTGATTGTAGAGGCATTAATAATATTACTATTCGTTATCGTCATCCTATTCCTAGGCTAGATGATATGCTTGATGAATTGAGTGGCTCTACAATATTTTCCAAAGTTGATTTGCGTAGTGGATACCATCAAATTCGTATGAAATTGGGAGATGAATGGAAAACAGCATTTAAAACTAAGTTTGGATTATATGAGTGGTTAGTCATGCCTTTTGGGTTAACTAATGCACCTAGTACTTTCATGAGATT
Organism: Triticum dicoccoides; assembly: GCF_002162155.2. Taxonomy (NCBI): domain Eukaryota; kingdom Viridiplantae; phylum Streptophyta; class Magnoliopsida; order Poales; family Poaceae; genus Triticum; species Triticum dicoccoides. The sequence continues at coordinate 277,904,351 of NC_041381.1, forward strand.
AACGAACGAAGTTTTACGTGCTTTCATTGGACGATTTGTGGTAGTTTACTTTGATGACATATTGATTTATAGTAGATATTTGGAAGAACATTTGGAACATTTACGTGCTGTTTTTATTGCTCTACGTGATGCACGTTTGTTTTGTAACCTTGGGAAGTGCACCTTTTGCACCGACCGAGTATCTTTTCTTGGCTATGTTGTTATTCCACATGGAATTGAAGTTGATAAAGCTAAGATTGACGCTATTGAGAGTTGGCCACAGCCCAAAACGGTCACACAAGTGAGGGGTTTTCTTGGCCTCGCTGGATTCTATAGGCGTTTTGTGAGAGATTTCAGCACCATTGCTGCACCTCTCAATGAGCTTACAAAGAAAGATGTGCCTTTTCTTTGGGGTACTGCACAGGAAGACGCCTTCACGGTATTGAAAGATAAGTTGACACATGCTCCTTTACTCCAACTTCCTGATTTTAATAAGACTTTTGAGCTTGGATGTGATGCTAGTGGAATTGGATTAGGAGGTGTGTTATTACAAGATGGCAAACCTGTTGCATTTTTTCTGAAAAATTGAGTGGGCCTAGTCTGAATTATTCTACTTATGATAAAGAATTATATGCTCTTGTTCGGACTTTAGAAACATGGCAACATTATTTATGGCCCAAAGAATTTGTTATACATTCTGATCATGAATCTTTGAAATATATTAAAAGTCAAGCTAAACTGAATCGTAGACATGCTAAATGGGTTGAATTCACTGAGCCTTTCCCTTATCTCATTAAACACAAGAAGGGAAAAGAAAATGTTATTGCTGATGCATTGTCTCGTCGCTATACTATGCTTTCACAACTTGACTTCAAAATATTTGGATTGGAGACCATCAAAGATCAATATGTGCATGATGCTGATTTTAAAGATGTAATGCAGAATTGTAAAGAAGGAAGAATGTGGAACAAGTTCGTCATTAATGATGGATTTGTGTTTCGTGCTAACAAGCTATGCATTCCAGCTAGCTTTGTTCGTCTTTTGTTGTTGCAGGAGGCGCATGGAGGAGGATTAATGGGACACTTTGGCGTGAAGAAGACGGAGGATGTACTTGCTACACATTTCTTTTGGCCAAAGATGAGACGGGATGTTGAGCGTTTTATTGCTCGCTGCACTACATGTCAAAAAGCTAAGTCACGACTCAATCCTCATGGTTTATATATGCCTTTGGCTGTACCTAGTGTTCCTTGGGAGGATATATCTATGGACTTTGTTTTAGGTTTACCTCGAACAAAGAAGGGGAGGGATAGCATATTTGTTGTCGTGGATAGATTCTCGAAAATGGCACACTTTATACCATGTCATAAAAGCGATGATGCTATTAATGTTGCTAATTTGCTCTTTCGTGAAATTATTCGCTTGCATGGTGTGCCAAATACTATTGTTTCAGATCGTGATACTAAATTTCTCAGCCACTTTTGGAGATGTTTATGGGCTAAGTTGGGGACTAAACTGCTTTTTAGTACTACTTGTCACCCCCAAACTGATGGACAAACTGAAGTAGTCAATAGAACATTGTCTACTATGCTTAGGGCTGTTTTGAAGAATAATAAGAAAATGTGGGAGGAATGCTTGCCTCATATTGAATTTGCTTATAATCGTTCATTGCATTCTACTACTAAGATGTGCCCTTTTGAAGTTGTGTATGGTTTCCTACCTCGTGCACCTATTGATTTGTTGCCTCTTCCATCTTCGGAGAAGGTTAATTTTGATGCTAAACAACGTGCTGAATTGATTTTAAAAATGCATGAGTTAACTAAGGAAAACATTGAGCGTATCAATGCTAAATATAAACTTGCTGGAGATAAGGGTAGAAAACATGTTGTGTTTGCACCTGGAGATCTTGTTTGGTTACATTTGCGTAAGGATAGATTTCCTGATTTGCGCAAATTAAAGCTAATGCCACGTGCTGATGGTCCCTTTAAGGTGTTGGAGAAAATAAATGATAATGCATATAAACTTGAGCTGCCTGCAGATTTTGGGGTTAGTCCCACTTTTAACATTGCAGATTTGAAGCCTTATTTGGGTGAGGAAGATGAACTTCCATCGAGGAGGACTTCATTTCAAGAAGGGGAGGATGATGAGGACATCAATACAATTGTTACACCCACAACCCCTGCTGCTATACATACTGGACCAATTACTAGAGCTCGCGCACGCCAACTAAATTACCAGGTCTTTCGTTTGTTGGTAATGATTCTAATGTTCATGAGAATATGATGCTGCCTAAATTGGATACATTTGTTTTGCTTACAAATGAAGGGCCTAGCTTGGAGAAGGATGAACATTGGAGCAAGAACAAGCATGGAGATGATGGCATGCGCAAGGGGAACAAGAACGGAGTTACAAGTGATGATTTCAGGACTTTGAAGCCACCATAATGGGTGCATGAAGCCTTGGACGAAATATACAAGATGCCACTTCATAAATTTCATCCCGAGTCTATTCTAGGTGCTGCGTCACCTTATTATTGGGCCAGGCCCATGTAATTTCAAAATACATAAGTATAGGCTATTTTTAGAGTCCGTATGTGCGGGGAAACAAGAGATAGGGTTGATTTCGGACCCCTCCACCAAGGGCCACGAAATCCCCCCCTCTTCCTCCATATATACAGCCCTTAGGGCATCGTTTAGACTTTGGGTTTTGTTTAGATTAAAAGTTCGCCATAGCTGCAACTTCGCGTATTTCGTTTGTGTTCAACGACCAGACAAAGGCGTCACAGAACCCCACCTTGATCAATAAAGCTTTCATCTTATATTCGCAACATCCAGATTGCAATCTCAGTTTCTTGCTTGTTCTTCGTTTGCTCATAGGAAACAGACCCTCGTGGTCAGGTTGATCGTGCTCTGGCGTGGTCAATAACCTCTCGGAGTTGATTTAGCGATTGCTAAGGCGCGATGTCCTCGCACGTTCGTAGTCGGATCGTCAAAGTCGACTTCCACCAAAGCGATATCCATCATCTCATCGAAAGATGGGACACCTTTGCCTGTATCACTCAGCATAAGCCGCATCACCTTCCTCACACTCCAGTGCAATCTTGCGGCTACCGTGAACCATGATGGTTCCCTTATGACCCGGCATCTTGAGCTGCAGATAAACATAACATGGCCTTGCCATGAATTTAGCATAAACCGGCCGTCCAAACAGGGCATGGTACGGACTTCTGATTTTAACCACTTCAAAGGTCACCGTCTCTGATCTTGAATCATGATCATCACCAAAAACCACCTCCAGAGCTATCTTACCAACTGGGTAAGCCGATTTACCAGGCACTGCACCGTGAAAAACGGTGTTGGACGGTTTAAGATTCTTATCTATTAACCCCATACGCCGGAAGGTTTCATAATACAAGATATTGATACTGCTCCCTCCGTCCATGAGCACCTTGGTGAACTTATAACCTCCAACATGTGGTGCAACCACCAAAGCCAGGTGGCCAAGATTGTCAACCCGGGGCGGATGATCCTCCTGACTCCAAACAATAGGCTGTTTAGTCCAGCGCAGATAACGGGGCACTGCCGGCTCAACAGAGTTTACTGCCCTTTTATGGAGCTTCTGATCGCGCTTGCACAGACTAGTAGTGAAGACATGATACTGTCCACCATTTAACTGCTTCGGGTTGCTCTGATAACCCGACTGCAGCTGATTCCCCTGATTACTCTGCTGATTGTGACCACCTTGGTTGTTCTGGTTGCCCTGATTATTTTGAAATCCTGAGTTTGAACCGCCACCACCGTAACCCGGCCCGTGAAACCCTAGACCGGAACCGCCGGATGGACCCTGATCATACCGGAAGAGATCAGAGTTTTTGAATTCACTCATGATGAAACAATCCTTCCAGAGGTGCGTGGCCGGAACCTCTTTTGTCCCGTGCTTTGGGCAGGGCTGATTTAACAAGTGCTCCAGATTCATGCCTCCATCGCGCTGGGGTGGTTTACCCTTATGGCGCTGCATATTGCCCTGCATATTGGTGTTAGCCACAAAATTTGAATTGTCCGCTTTACGCTTACCATTGTTCCCGTGGCTCGCCTGGTTATGCTATCCTTTTGTACCGGCATTCTTCTTTCCCTTCTCCTGCTTTTCTTCATCAGAATTGGGGTCCTTGGTATTATCAGAATCAGCATACTTAACCAGAGCTGCCATGAGCGTTCCTATATCATTGCAGTGACGCTTGAGCCGTCCCAACTTCATCTTCAATGACTTAAACCGGCAATTGCCTTCCAAGGTCACGATTGCCGTATCAGGATTAATGCGGCCTGACGAATGCAGGATTTCTGAAACCCAGCGCACCCAATGAGTTGTTGATTCGTTCTCTCCTTGGCCACAAGCAGCCAGATCCACAATGGACATGGGTTGTTTGAACGTATCCTTAAAGTTCGCTATAAACCGGGCCTTCAGCTCGTCCCATGAACTGATCGAGTTAACGGGCAGGCTCTTCAGCCAGGTACGGGTCGTTCCTTCTAACATCATGGTGAAGTATTTTGCACATGCCGCTTCATCCACATCCAGCATCTCCATTGCCGTCTCATAACTTTCAACCCACGCCTCGGGGGGTTGATCGGCGGTATAATTAGGCACTATACACGGACCCTTGAAATCCTTGGGCAGCCGCACATTACGCAGAGCCGGGGTGAGGCACGGTACTCCCCAAGAGCTAAAGGCCAATCCACATTCAACTGATGCTGCTGGCTGAACCGGAGAGGGTTGATTCGCATACTGTGCTGCCAATTGTGCTGCTAACTCTGCCTCTCGTCGTGCTCTGCCGTTGTTCACTACGTCCTGCACATTCATACCGCCGTGCGCCGGATTAGGCCCTCGAGGGGCATCACGGTGCCGCGCACTGCTTAACACAGCCGGTTCATCCATGTGCCTGCTATAACTCTTGCTCGGACGGGGAGTTGAATGTATTCTGTCTCGGCTGTAGGAATAAGTCTGCTGCTACACAACAGCGGTTTGAAGAAGATCCCTGGCCCGTCGTGTCTCAACCACCGCCAGTGAGTCACCCTCCATCGGAATAGCTGCCAAACGCGACGCTGCAGCAATCATGTTATCCAAAGGGCTAGAGAAGTGACCTGGCGGCGTTGTTATGTACTGCGGCGGGTTGTCCATCCATCGAGGCGGGTCCACCACCCGTGGCTGATCCGGCGCCGCCCCAGGTGCCTCGGCCCGGTTTGCTGCTGCCACATTACTAGGCCCGGCGCCTGGCGTATTGAAGAGATTCATTCCTTCGTAAACCGGTGGCAGACGAGACCGGTACTTCCTCCTCATTACTTCGTTTGACGCGCTCTGATCCAACATAAGTCGTGCGCCTAGATATGCTGTGATTGGGCATCTAAAGCGGCCCACTCTTCAGTCATCCTGGCCTCCTCAGCTGCCAAGTCCGCCTTGGCCTAAGTTATTGGAACCTTTAGTTTTGTAACATCCGCATTATGCTGATCTTGTGTCTTCGGGGTAACTGCCGTGGTGAACAATGTCGTCAAAGCGTCCAGCAAACCGGCAAGAACCTGAGCCGGCCAGCGCGCAGGGCCTCCTGCCTCAGCTGCCGATCCGGAGATCATTGCTGCTGTAGATGAAGATTGCACGGTGGGCTGCGTACTAGCCATGAAGATTGCAACCCGGTTTCGCGGTTCAAAGGGGCTCGGAATACTGGCGCCATCGGAATATCCCCCAATCCGGGCATCTTGTAATTGGTACAGCGACTCGGTTTCGCCAGTGGATGATTCACCATCTGAGTAGATGGCTGTCTCACCGTCGGACACCAGTTCGGATTCCGCACCATGGATGAACCCTATGAATGCACGCTTCATGGCAGGCTGAACCCAGGCAGGACTTGCACACTGAGCCGTTTCGACGAGGTCGGTACATATGTCTGGCTCAGGGCCCGGTTCGCCGATCTTGCCGATGAAAACGTGAATTCCGCCAAAGGGGACCCGATACCCGTACTCGATTGAGCCGGCCTCAGGGCCCCAGCCTGCGTCGTCGATGTAGAGCTTGCCGCGACGACTCTTGGTCATCCGGCCAATCGCGTACCCTTTGAGTCCTTCAAAGTTGCCCTTTAAGAACTTGAAACCATCGTGCGATAGCCCCACGGTGGGTGCTAACTGTCATGGAATTAACACGTCAGATGTCCTAGCAGAAGGACTTAGTCGTGGAGCCATCGCAACGAGATTAGCTTAAAGGGGTTAAACCGGAACAAAGGACACAAGAAGTTTATACTAGTTTGGCCCCTTGCGTGAAGGTAAAAGCCTACGATCCAGTTGTTGTGGGATTGATTGATCTCGATGAGATGGGAGCGAATCTGCTTTACCTATCTCTCGAGCTGTTGTTTCTTGTCCTCGAACCGCCACCGGGTCGTCCCTTTATATACACAGCTTGACGCCCGGTCGGTTTACAGAATCCCGAGGTCGGCTCATACAAGTGTCCGGCTCGGTCTCTTCCCTTCCCTAAAGTTATACAACTATGGCGGTTTACTACTATGGGCCTTAATCCGCCTTTGGGCTCTAGGCCTCTAAGCTTTAACAGTAGAACGCCATACTCCTTGTCTTCATGGGCTTCAATATAGATGAGCGTAAATCGGCCCCTCCTGGGCAGTTTACACTCAGTAGTTATATCCCAAACAGTACCGCTTCGGCTTAATGGGCCGCAGCAAGGTGCGGATGCTGGGCCGCGGTTGTGCAGTGCTGCAGCGCATCACGCTGGCTTTTTTTAAACAAAAGCTATAGGAACAAAATAAATAGAAAAAGATAAAGACAAGATAATTTATAAAACAAATTATATACCCATAGTAAAAATAACACCACTAATATAAACTACATGAACACTAGTTCCTACTCTAATGCAATTTTTGAAAATAAAATGTATGCAATAGGCCACACAAACAGTAATAAAACACTCAAATAAAATACTTTGGAGTTTATGGAAAATACCAAAACAGAACAGATGAACTAGAAACAATATTCTGGACATTATGAACATTTTTAAAACAGGGGATAAGTCATGTTGTCTCCACTCCAATAAATTGCCTTTAGTTGCGTAATGATTAGAATATTCCAAAAAAGCAAATAATGCAATAAGAATATGAGATGCATATGAATGATGTATTAACATCCAAATTAGGAAAATTGGGATGTTACATGATGAGCACGAACTGGAATAGTAGTTGTTGTAGTCACCCAATGCATCCTCATGTATCTGTCTCTCAAAAGTACAAGCGCAGACATACATACCAGTAATGCAACAAGGAATATACTGAAATCTTGCACAAATATCATGGTTCAAACCACCAAAAAAATCTATTCATTGTATCATCCTTAGACTCTTCTATGTCACAATGATGCATATAAGATTTGAACTCTTGGTAGTAATTATGAACAGTATTACTGCATTGTTTTAATTGTTCCAATTTGCGAAGCAATTCACGACGATAGTAAGGAGGAAAAAATTGTTGTCCCATTACAGCTTTCAAATCTTTCCAAGTTGTGGATTGGTTATTAATGTGTTTCTTACAATATACACTCCACCAAACAGAAGAAAACCTAGTAAATGCTCTAGTGGCAGCTCATACTCTCTGTGGTTCACAAAAATCATGGGGTCTAAAAACTTGTTCTACTTCAAGATCCTAAGCTAGATAAATAGCAGTATTGAATATACCCTCAAATGGCGGTAAAGAAATAACCTGACCATGTGCTTGTGTGTGTTGTCCCACCTCTCGTGATGGTGAAGATGTATCCGTTGTGCAAGAACTTCTATATCCGGAACCTGTCATGATTAGTAGAAACAAAAAACAAAATTCAAGAGTAATGTTCTTATGAACTACTAGTATGCGGTGGTAAACCGCTCACTGTAAAGCAAATATCAATATCTTATAAGTTCTTACCATGCAGCAGGTGGTGACAGGCAACCAGCGGTGTCAAATAATTCTAAAGATTGAGTAAAGTGATTGCTAGAGGAACATACGTATACACGGTGTAGAAATATGTGGAGCTTGGAAGGCTTAAATATATGGTAGCAAAAGATTAGCAATAATCAATTCAGAGATAAAATGTCGAATAAATGCTCAACGACGGTACTGTGCTGGTCCTAGGCTAGACCGTGCTAGATACGCGAGCCTAAAACACTAACAAAATCACGACGCTGCACATAAACAAGGGAGGAGCACACTCTGAATCTCTTTTTTGTCTCCTTTTTAAAAAAAAATCACTTTTTTTCTCTCACTTTTTTTTACTTTTTTCTCTCACTTTTTTTCTCTGCCTTTTTTCTCTCTCTCTTTCCAAAACAAACTAGATAAGATGCAGATTAGATCATGCGAAGATGCAAATGACCTCAAGTATGATTATGACAATGAACGATGGGGAGCACGTGGTGGAAACGGATGGATGGTAGTGGTCGACACTGGAAGGGATGATGATGCTGCGGTGACGTGACTAATGTGAAGAGAACTCGAAACTCTAAAGGAACTAGACACTAAGACCAGCAACTCAACACGACGATGCAACCGATAATTCAACTATGGAAACAATGAAAAGAAAATTGCAAAGGTTCATACTGGCTTGGATAAAGGATGAAAAGAACTAACTTTTTATGGCTTTTTCTTGGACAGTAGGTAAGAAAATAAACCTAATCTAGGGATAACTGGATATTCTCACCGAGCAACCTTAAAACTGATACCACTTGATAGAGGTGGGGGTGTCCCGGTTTGTAACACCCGGATAATTATGCTACAGTGACCCCGTGCTAATGTTGCCACATCACTTTTGTTCGTGATGGATTAAAGTGTTTTTAGAATTCAAACTTGAATTTTAAACATCAAAAAAATTCTAACATCAAAAAGAAAATGTTCGGGGTGTGCCCATAAAAGTCTAGGTATTTGTGGTGAAGGAACCATGCCTTTGTAAAGGGCCTATATATTTAAAATGAACGAAAATAGAAAAGAGAAAATAAATAAAGAACTAAAACTAAAACTAACAAAAGAAAAAAAGGGAACAACAAACCCCACCCCCACTGGACCAGGCGGCCCAGCTCACACCAGCCGGCCCACCTTGCCCATCCGGCCTCACCCCACTCCCCTTAACCCCGTGTCCCAAAACCCTAACCCGTACCCCCCCCCACTCGCTCCCCCCTCACTCCCCCGATCCAGATCGAGATCGGGGCGACCGTGCCCTCGCCGCCTCGCCGTCCTCCTGCTCGACACCTCGCCGGAGCTCCCACGACAGCCTGCCTCCTCTTCGCTGCATCGTCCCCGTCTCCCCACCCTGAGCACCACTGCCCGCGCCCTATGACCCACGGTGAGGCCCGGCCTTTCCTCCTCTTCCCCGCGCCGCCCGCTCGCGTCTGATGCCGCTGGTGCACTAATGCGGAGCATCCTTCGGTCATCCCCATGGACCTTCCATCGTCTCACCAAGCACCAAGAGGGCCCATGACTAGAGCACGAGCTAGAGCTCTCGAGACCGAGGTGACTTCTCTCCTTAGTGATATATCACATGATCCTCTCGAGACATGGCTACTGCCTAAATCAGGAATGTTGTGCATGATTAGGTACCAAGAGGACCCTCCCGAGGATGCACAAGAAGATGGTCAAGACACCAAGTCCATGGAAGAAGAGAACCAACAGAAGAAGGCAAGAACAGCCTCCAGGCACCGGACATCCGGCCAGGACCCCGGACATCCGGCCCCTGGAGATCTACACGGCCAGGAGCCTACAGAAGAAGCTACAGGGACCGGACATCCGACGTCCAGCCCGGACATCCGGCCCCCCTCACAAAAAATCCGGCCTCCGGCCCGGACATCCAGAGAAGGCGTCCAGGGAGCACAGAAGGTTGCCCCATCAGCCCGGACATCCGGCCACCACCACGGACATCCGGCCTCTCCTGAAGCAAGAGACATCCGGCCCCTCTGCCCAGACATCCGGCCCCGTCCATCCAGAGAGGAACAGGGCCAACTCCACATGCCCGGACATCCGGCCTCCTCCTGCCTGCGTGCAGCACCTCTGGGCCGAGGCCCATGTACCCCTTCACCCCTTAGACTATATGTACTTCCCTTCCACCTACGTTCTAGGGTCAGCATTTTGATAGCTCATTTGAGATAGAGCATTGCTCATCCATACAGGATCTACTCCTCGTGAGGGACCGCACCTCTTCGGAGAAGATCCATCCGGATTCAAGGCCTCCATCCGGAGAAGACAATCAAGACCTCCTCACGAAGAAGAACAGTTACTCTTGTACCGTCCCTTGTTGACTTTGGATCTCGTGTTACTTTGTGCCTCAATGATCTAGCACTTGTGTGATCAATTCCGTGTCGGTTGAGTGTTTCTCATGTTTTCCCCTCATGATTTCCCTCGTGTTCTTCCACGCGTTCTTCGTGTTCCCCGTAGGATCCACTCCAAACGTGAAAGATCGGCCCATAGGGTTCCGCCCTACATCATCTTGGTATCATGAGCCATGTTGATCACGTTTTTGGAGCCCCTACCCCGTGTTTTCTAGCTTGATTCTGTTGTTTTCGTCCTAAATACGAAAATTCCCCACCAAAAGTAGCCCCAATTTTTTTTTTGGGATTTGTTGGTGTGATGAAGTTTTGTTGGATTTGATCCATGAATCTGCTTTGCATCGAGTGGATCTAACTTTTCCCCATCTCTCCCGCGATTTCCATCCACCAATTCGTCCAAATTTTGCCCCGAAGTTGCCCTTTTTCCCGTGGAGTTCATCGTGTTCGTCCCTGATCCAGGAGCCCGGACATCCGCCCGTGTCCACCGGACATCCGGCGTCCTAGAAATCCGGCCACTGGCCCAAACATCCGGCCCCTGGCAGCAGCAACTCCATCCCCCACGCCCATTTCCGCTTAGTTTCGCCCAATTTTGCCGCGGTGCCCATGCTTACTTCCGCATACCACCACCGCTTTCCACAAGCACCACCACCGCTCACCGCTACCTCCTATGTCGATTTTGACACGTTTGGGTCTTTGAGATTTTGGGTTGTGGTTCCCGTGTCCTATTGTGTTTCGGCTATATAGGTATGGTTCGACGTCAACATCACCACCGCTCATCTCCATCGACGACTCATCATCGCCAAGGACAGTAACTTCAACGACATCTTTGTCATACCTTGCAATTGCATTGATACCCACATGGCCTTACATTTGTGTAGCTTACCCATCGAGACTAGCCATTGAGTATTACCGGCAACGTGACTTGTGCACATTAGTGATCATACTCCATAGCATACATACCATACCATAGTGGTGCATATCTTGGCATCAACTTTTGTGTCACAAAGTTGTCATAGCATACACAATTGTTATCTTGGTTCGTGAAGTTTTGCATGAGAAAAGAGCTCAAAAGTGAAAGATCCACCCAAGCTTTTAAGCAAAGAGAAAAGATAAGCAAAGAGCTTATAAGCAAGAACCATAGCATCATACTAAACTAAGATTGTCATACCTGATCATCTTGGATCATAGCACCAAAATACCATACAGATAGCATACTTGGGATAGAGGTCGTTGCATTTTTGCCTAGTAGGTTGTGCACAAGTTCCGCATCCACCTATTGTGCAATCGTGCTAGCGTCTCTCGTATATTGTGCAACAAGAGCATTTTCGTGGATTCCACATTTTGACTCACTTCTGGTTTGCACAATCCCACTTATCTATTTGCGTGTGTGTTTCCGTGTACCACTACTTGCTTGGTCTACTTGTTGCATTTGCAAATTTGTGAATCTTTTCCAACATTATTGAAGCTCACTTACAATTGCATCAAATTTTGTGCCACCATCCTAACCAAGCTCCACCATAAGCTTTTACTTGTGTAGGTGTGAGAACCGACAAGAATTGGTACCAATAGTGCTATTTCATTGTCCGCATTTGAGTGAACTTGATTCATCGTCAACATCGGTCAAGGTACATTGGTATAAGTTCTTCTCCTTCTACCACTCACATTTTTGCTTGGAATGATGGATAGGCCAAGTACTTCTACCAACCCACTCTTCATCGAGCAAGACGACGACATGTCATCACACATCACCAAGAGCCACCTCTTTGGTGCAAAACGAGCGTTGCGTCAAGAGCAACAAGCTATGACCGACCGCATTGACAACCTCGCCACCGAGTTGCGACTCTCCGAGCAACGTACCAAGGACTACTTAGACAACAAGCTCGACGCTCACAAGCAAGAGAACGATGCAAGGATGGACGAGATCCGCGCCTTGTTGGTGAACCGTCCTCCATCTACATCTTCATACTCAAGACGGAGCTGCTCAAGTCGACACTCCGATGACACCTTTTTCGGCTCAAGTACACCGACATCGAGCACTCTTCGACAAGCCGCGCGTCAAGACCGTCATGCATCTCGCAATCCTCTACATGACAAGCATTCACAAGAGCAAGTCGATGAGCAAGTACCTCATCCTCAACCACACTAAGTTGCGTTTGCTCAAGATCAAGAACGACAACGTCTACGTCGCCAAGAGGAAGAACGAGCGCGTCTACATCAAGAGGAACAAGACGCCGAGGCTCAATGTCTTCAACAACAACAACGTGAAGCACAAGCTCTTGAGGCGCAACGTGCCCTTCAAGAATCAAGTCGAGCCATTGCCAACCGCAACCAAGATCGGCGCAATCAAGAGGAAGCACTTCGAGAAGAAATCCAAGAGCGGAATTACCAACCACGCGTGCAACGTCAAGTTCCTCAAGCTCCTCCACAAGCTCGACAAGCTCCTCCACAACCTCAAGTTCAACAAGAGCAAGTTGATCATGGACTTTCTCCATGCCAAGAGCAACATGAGGATGATTATCCTCCACGTCAAAGGGCGTCATCATTACCATCGCCAACAACACAATGAAGAGCAACGCTATGGCAAGCTCAAATTCACAATGCCCAAGTTCAATGGAAGCAATGATCCCGAAGAGTACCTCTCATGGGCATTGAAGGTCGACAAAATCTTTCGTTTGCACAACTATGAGGAAGAGAAGAAGATCGCTATGGCATCACTTGAGTTCCAAGACTATGTGCTCATATGGTGGGAACCAGTCCTTGAGCGCCGAGAAACAAGAGGTGAACCTCCTATCACCACTTGGGCTCAAATGAAGGATGTCATGCGAGCATGTTCTGTGCCCACCTACTACAACCACGATCTCTTCAAGAAGCTACAACTCCTCAAGCAAGGAACAAAGAGTGTTGAAGAATACTACAAGGAAATGGAGATAGCCATGATTCGAGCCAATGTCATGGAAGATGATGAGCAAACTATGGCACATTTCTTGAATGGACTCAATCATCCCATCAAGAAGATTGCCGACTTCCAACCCTACTCCAACCTCATTGAGATTGTGCATCAAGCCACCAAGGCGGAACGTTAAGTGAAAGATGACTTCAAGTATGCCAAGTACTCATCCAAGAACTAAGGTTTCTCCAACAACCAAGCTTCAATGACTCCTCCAACTTCTACATCAACCAAGCCATCTACAACCAATGACGACAAGTCAAGTTACAAGAAAACTTCGACAAGCTCGAGTCGTCTTCCTCCTACTAGAAGCAACTTCAAGCCGCGTGCTTCATCATCCCGACCAATGAGATCGTCAAGACAAGCTCCTTCAAGTGTTTCACTTGCGGCGGCCGAGGCCACAAGTCCTACGAATGCACAAACAAGCGCACCATGATCCTCAACGATGATGGAATCTATGACTCCATGAGTGACGAGGAGATGGAAGCCCTTGAGCAAGCGGCCATGCACCGGCGAGTGAACGAGGATGAAGATGTTCAAGTCTTTTGTGATGAGGATTCGAGCCCCGCTCTCGTTGTCTCCAAAGTCTTGACTCCTCAACACCAACAAGAAGAAGACCAAAGATGCCACATCTTCCACACAAAGGCCGACATCAATGGAAGGTCCGTCAAGGTCATCATCGATGGAGGTAGTTGCCACAACTTGGCAAGTGAAGAACTATGCTCCAAGCTTCAATTGGTCAAGACGAAGCACCCGCATCCATACAAAGTCCAATGGCTAAGTGACTCCGGCACTATACGAGTCGAACATACGGTCCAAGTCTCCTTCAAAATTGGTGCATATGAGGACACATTAGAGTGTGATGTCGTCCCGATGTCCATTTGCCACTTCCTTCTTGGTAGGCCTTGGCAATTCGACCGTGGTGTCATCCACAATGGGCGTACCAATCACTATAGCTTCAAGATGAAATGGAAGGAGTATGTGCTACAACCTATGTCTCCTAATCAAGTGATAGCCGACAAGCAAGCCACCAATCGTGGAGAGAAGACTGAGAAAGTGATCCACCAAAAAGTGAGTGAGAGCCACAAGCCAAACTTGAGCGCCTCTTCGCCTAGAGAGAAAAACCTAGTCCTATTTGCCACCAAAAGTGAGATGAGAGAAGTGTGTGAGAACCCATCGAGTGTTATGCACTTTGTCCTTGTGTGCAAAGATGGTGACCCAAAAACTAACACCTCTCACGAGCTACCGTTAGTGTTTCAATCTCTTTTGCAGGAATTCCAAGATGTTTTCCCCGATGAGCTACCTCCGGGTCTACCTCCTCTACGAGGCATTGAGCATCGAATCGACCTCATCCCTGGAGCGCCCCTACCAAACAAAGCTCCATACCATGTCAACCCTAAAGAAACAAAGGGGATCCAACGGCAAGTCCAACAACTAATCGACAACGGTCATGTACGTGAAAGCTTAAGTCCTTGTGCCGTTCCTGTAATACTTGTGCCTAAACAAGATGGAAGTTATCGCATTTGTTCCGATTGTAGACCCATCAATGCTATTACCATTCGTTATAGGCATCCCATTCCTCGCCTAGATGATATGCTTGATGAACTTAGCGGTGCCGCCTTTTTCTCAAAAATTGATCTTAAAAGTGGCTATTATCAAATCCGCATACAAGAAGGTGATGAGTGGAAAACTGCTTTCAAAACCAAATTTGGCTTGTACGAGTGGTTAGTTATGCCTATGGGTTTATCTGAAGCTCTCGGTACTTTCATGAGACTTATGCATTTTGAGCTTCGTCCTTATATTGGATTGTTTGTTGTGGTTTACTTTGATGATATTCTTGTGTTTAGCAAATCCATGAAAGAGCATCTAAAGCATGTTAGGGATGTTTTGCAAACCCTTCGCAAGGAACGTCTTTATGCCAACATGAAAAAGTGCACGTTTGGTGTTGACAAACTTGTTTTCTTGGGTTTCGTTGTCTCTTCCAAGGGTGTCCATGTTGACGAATCTAAAATTGAAGCAATTAAAACTTGGCCCCAACCCACCAATTTGCAACAAGTGCGTAGCTTTCTCGGCCTTGCGGGTTTTTATCGACGCTTTGTGAAAGGCTTTAGCACTATTGCCGCTCCGTTGCATGCTTTGAGTAAGAAGAATGCTCCTTTTGTTTGGGGATCTTTGCAATCCACCGCTTTTGATGAGGTCAAGTCTTTGCTTACTCATGCTCCGATTCTTGCTTTGCCCAACTTCGACAAAACTTTTGAGGTTCATTGTGATGCAAGTGGTACCGGAATTGGCGGAGTTTTGATGCAAGAAAAACGAGCCATTGCATATTTTAGTGAAAAACTCTCTGGTGCTCAACTTAACTATCCCATCTATGACAAAGAATTGTATGATTTAGTGCGTGTGCTACATGTTTGGGAACATTATCTTAGACCTCATGAGTTTGTCATCCATACCGATCATGAAACGCTTAAGTACTTAAAATGTCAAACTAAATTAAACAAGCGTCATGCCAAATGGAGTGAATTTATTGAATCTTTCCCATATGTGATCAAGTACATTAAGGGTAAGGAAAATGTAGTTGCCGATGCACTTTCACGCATATGCACGCTTGTCACTAAACTTGAGTTGAATGTTATTGGCTTTGAGCACATAAAAGACTTGTATGCTAATGATCCATCTTTTGCTACTCCTTATGCTAAATGTTTTATGCATACATCTTGGGAACAATATTACATAAAGGATGGTTATCTTATGAGAGCTAACAAACTATGCATTCCCGAGTCTTCTCTTCGTTTGCTCCTTCTACAAGAGGCTCATGGAGGCGGACTCATGGGACACTTTGCAGGCGACAAGACATTCGCCATGCTCTCCAAGAACTACTTTTGGCCCAAGATGTTCCGTGACGTCTCACGCTTCACCAACCGATGCTCTACATGTCGCAAAACTAAGTCTAAAGCTCAATCCGATGGTCTTTACATGCCTCTTCCTATTCCTTATCAACCTTGGGAAGACATTAGCATGGATTTTGTACTTGGTTTGCCTAGAACTCAAAATGGAAAGGATTCCGTGTTTGTTGTTGTGGACCGATTTTCTAAGATGGCACATTTCATTCCTTGCAACAAGATAGACGATGCTTCACACATTGCAAATCTCTTTTGTAGGGAAATCTTGCACCTCCATGGAGTACCAAAGACAATCGTCTCCGACCACGACGTCAAGTTCTTGAGTTACTTCTGGAAGACGCTATGCGCCAAGCTCGGAATCAAGCTCTTGTTCTCATCCGCTTACCATCCTCAAAACCGATGGCCAAACGGAGGTGACGAACCGTACACTCTCCACTCTACTTCGCATGTTGATCAAGAAGAACATCAAGGAGTGGGAGGAGTGTCTACCCATCGCCGAGTACGCCTACAACCGTGCAAGACATTCGACGACCGGCAAGTCCCCCTTCGAGGTCGTCTATGGCTTCAACCCGTTGTCCCCATTGGACATTCTACCTCTCCCTCTACAAGAGCGCACCAACATGGATGCGAGTGCCCGTGCAAGCTACATCAAGAACATGCATGAGGATACAAGGGACACCATCGAACGCCAAGTACAACGACTTGCGACCAAGCTCAACGTCAACAAGCAACCCATGATATTCAACATTGGAGATCTTGTGTGGCTACACCTTCGAAAGGACCACTTCCCCAACGAACGGAAGTCCAAACTTCTACCTCAAGCCGATGGACCCTTCAAGGTGCTAGCATGCTACAACAACAACGCTTACAAGATCGATCTCCCACGCGACAAGTACAACGTGAGCGACATCTTCAACATCTCCGATCTCTCCCCGTACCTTGGTGATGAGGATTTCGATCCGAGGTCGGATCTTTCCCAAGGGGGGGAGATGATGTGGAGCATCCTTCGGTCATCCCCATGGACCTTCCATCGTCTCACCAAGCACCAAGAGGACCCATGACTAGAGCACGAGCTAGAGCTCTCGAGACCGAGGAGACTTCTATCCTTAGTGATATATCACATGATCCTCTCAAGACATGATTAGGTACCAAGAGGACCCTCCCGAGGATGCACATGAAGATGGTCAAGACACCAAGTCCACAGAAGAAGAGACCCAACGGAAGAAGGCAAGAACAGCCTCCAGGCATCGGACATCCGGCCCCTGAGATCTACACGGCTAGGATCCTGCAGAAGAAGCTACAGGGACCGGACATC
>NC_041381.1:277922270-277923800 GCF_002162155.2 Triticum dicoccoides
CCGGACATCCGGACAAGGCGTCCAGGGAGCACAGAAGGTTGCCCCATCAGCCCGGACATCCGGCCTCTCCTGAAGCACCGGACATCCGGCCCCTCCGCCCGGACATCTGGCCCCGTCCATCCAGAGAGCAACAGGGCCAACTCCACTAGCCCGAACATCCGGCCGGTCGCCCAGACATCCGACCCGTCGTGAACGCCCGGACATCCGGCCTCCTCCTGCCTGCGTGTAGCACCTCTGGGCCGAGGCCCATGTACCCCTTCGCCCCTTAGACTATATATACTTCCCCTCCACCTATGTTCTAGGGTCAGCATTGTGATAGCTCATTTGAGATAGAGCATTGCTCATCCGTACCGAATCTACTCCTCGTGAGGGACCTCACCTCTTTGGAGAACATCCATCCGGATTCAAGGCCTCCGTCCAGAGAAGACAATCAAGACCTCCTCAAGGAGAAGAACGATTAATCTTGTATCGTCCCTTGTTGACTTTGGATCTCCTGTTACTTTATGCCTCCATGATCTAGCACTTGTGTGATCAATTTTGTGTCGGTTGAGTGTTTCTCTTGTTTCCCCCTCGTGATTTCCCTCTTGTTCTTCCGCGCGTTCTTCGTGTTCCCCGTAGGATCCAGTCCAAACGTGAAGGATTGGCCCATAGGGTTCCGCCCTACATCATGCACGCTGCTACTGCTGCGCTGCAGCTGCTACGAGCCGCCCCTGTTGCCCCCTCATCGCGCTTGCTCGCGCCCCTCACGCACCCACGGTCGCGCACGCTCGCGCACGCCACACGCGTCGGTGCTGCGGCTGTTGCTCTGCTGCTTTTGCCGTTCGCTGCGCCCTGCCATTTCTCACCGAGGCCTCCCTGGCCAGAGCTCAGTCTACTGCTGCCGCTATCTCCCTCTACCCGCGCCCTTACTCCCGCTGCAGGCCGCGCCCGTCCCCATCGCAGCTTGCCTTCCGCCTTTGCTCACCGGACCCTCCGGCTATGCCCACTCCCCCCTGCCGCGACCGGGCTGGCAGCACCGGCCGCGCGCTCGCCGGCTCCACCCGGCTGCCTCGCCCCTGCCGTCCTGTCGGCCACTCGCTCCCGCTCCCTAGCGTCACCCTCCGCCACGCTCTAGCTGCACCTCAACACCGCCCACTCGCCGCCGCCGCCTGGGGCCTCGCCCTGCGCTGTTGCCCCCTGCGCTAGGCACTGAGGCCGTCGGTGCCTCCTGTGCCGTGCGTGCCGGCCGAGGGGGTAGCCCAGCCGAGGCCACGGACTCGCCCTCGATGGGTGCCCGCGCCTGGTAACCGCTCGCCCGGGCACCCATTTGGCCCTATGGGCCATTGCCCAGTGCCCCCCCCCCCACGCCCTGTAAAAAAAGAAGAAAAAGAATTAAAAAAGAATATTAAATAAAATATTAATTAATTAGTTAACTAAATTAATTAACTTAATTAATCCTGATTAGACTAACCTAATCACTAATTAAACTAATTAATCTGTATTAGTTAATCTCAGTCAATGACAGACGGGCCCCACTGCCCTGTTTGACCA
>NC_041381.1:277924461-277950431 GCF_002162155.2 Triticum dicoccoides
CGTGCCGGCCGAGGGGGTAGCCCAGCCGAGGCCACGGACTCGCCCTCGATGGGTGCCCGCGCCTGGTAACCGCTCGCCCGGGCACCCATTTGGCCCTATGGGCCATTGCCCAGTGCCCCCCCCCCCACCCCCTGTAAAAAAAGAAGAAAAAGAATTAAAAAAGAATATTAAATAAAATATTAATTAATTAGTTAACTAAATTAATTAACTTAATTAATCCTGATTAGACTAACCTAATCACTAATTAAACTAATTAATCTGTATTAGTTAATCTCAGTCAATGACAGACGGGCCCCACTGCCCTGTTTGACCAGTCAACGGTCAACGCTAACTGCTGACGTCATGATGACACAAAAAATGTTTTCGAATTAAATTAATTTATGATAATTCTAAATGTGATTTAAAACTTTGAAAAATAATATAAAATAAACTGTAGCTCAGATGAAAATACTTTGTACATGAAAGTTGCTCAGAACGACGAGACGAATCCGAATTCGCAGCCCATTCGTCAGCCATGCGTCCCTAGCCTAGCGAATCTGCAACATTTCACATTCGGTTCATCTGTCCGAAAACGCAAAACACCGGGGATACTTTCCCGGATGTTTCCCCCCTTCGTCGGTACCACCTACTGCCGCGTTAGGGCACACCTAGCACCGCTCATTGTCATGTCATGCATCGTCATGCTTATGTTTGCATTGTATTTATTGCTTCTTCCCCCTCTTCTCGCCGGTAGACTACGGGACTGACGCTGCTGCTGCCCAGTTCGACTACGGAGTTAACGACCCCTCCTTCTTACCAGAGCAACCAGGCAAGCCCCCCCCCCTGATCACCAAATATTGCCTATTCTACCCTCTACTGCTTGCATTAGAGTAGTATAGCCTGTTGCTGTTTTCGATTAATCCTATCATGTTGCATAGCCTGTCATTGTTGCTACATCTGTTGATTCCTTACCTGCAATCCTAAATGCTTCATATAGGATGCTAGTTTATCATCTATGGCCCTGCATTCTTGTCCGTCTGCCTTGCTATACTAACCGGTCGTGATCACTCGGGAGGTGATCACGGGTATATACTATACATACATGCATACTATACATATGGTGACTAAAGTCGGGTCGGCTCGTATAGTACCCGCGAGTGGATCCTTGTGGCGGAGCGATAGGGCAGGTTGAGACCACCTAGGCGAGAGGTGGGCCTGGCCCTGGTCGGCGTCCACGATTACTTCAAAATAACACGCTTAACGAGATCTTGGTATTTGATCTGAGTTTGGCCACTGGCCTATACGCACTAACCAACTACGTGGGAACAGTTATGGGCACTCGACATCGTGGTATCAGCCGAAGCCTTCTTGACGTCAGCGACTGATCAGCGCACGCCAGGTTGGACTGGAACGCCTGCCCTTGTCTAAGGGAGGCTAGGTCTGCTCACCGGCCGCGTACGCAACATGCAGGTGTGCAATGGGCGATGGGCCTAGACCCCTGCGCGCATAGGATTTAGACCGGCGTGCTGACCTCTCTGTTGTGCCTAGGTAGGGCGGCGACATGTTGATCTTCCGAGGCCGGGCATGACCCAGGAAAGTGTGTCCGGCCAGAGAGTTCTTTTAGAGTTGTGTTGTGATATCTTCCCGTGAGTCCCTGATCTTGATCGTACACATTCGCGTGCATGATTAGTGTACGATTGAATCGGGGGCATCACACGGTCTTTCAATGAGATGATAACTGTCGATTTGGTAGAGACGACTTTGACGATCCGAATACAAAAGTGCACGACGTTGTGCCTTAGCAATCGCTAAACCAACTCCGAGAGGTTATTGACCATGCCGGAGCATGATCAACATGACCATGAAGGTCTATTCCTGCAAGCAATCAAAGACAAAGCAAGAATATGAAAGCAATCTGAATATTGCGAATATGGATGAAGTATTGATAATGGTGGGGGTCCGAAAGTGGTTTTGGTTTGGTCGTTGGACACAAAAAAGTACACGAAGTTGCGTTGGCTAACTTTACACTAAACAAATCCCAAGGTAAAAGCTACTAGATAGGTCTACTTATATAGGAGCAAGGGGTGGCGGCCAAGGAGGTGGGAGGACATCCCAAGACTTCCTAAAACCAACCCTAGGTCGTACAAAGCCCATGGGCCCAAGTGGAGGTGATGCAACACCTTTGGACTTGTAGTTTGACTCGGATTCTGCTGCAGCGTCAGATTGTTTTGTCAATATCTCAATGCTCCGGACGAATTTGAAGGCGAGACCAATTGGATTGGAAAGAGCACGAAATCTACTTTCCAACAAAAAAAAAGAATCACCCAATTCGGAATCTAGATGAAGAGATCTTGGCGTTTTGAGTCAGGTATGTCTTAGAAGTCCAAATCTGAGTCCGGAACATGAGAGATTTGGACTCTATCTTCTCTTGACCCAAAAGTGACGTGAGAGGACTTTTTGAACAACACCTAAACTTCTATTTTTCCCGTATCTTCATATGTGGATTGTACAAATGTCCCATACACCTGCAATTAGACATGGCACAAAAGTCAGTGAAGTATTTTTGTCCTGGATAACATAAATAAATTATTGCATAGTTGCATTAATATCACCTCACAAATATGCATGTGTGCAATATTTTTTGGTCGTATCCAAGGTATTCATGTCCTCATCACACGTCTTGGGTAAAGACATCAACAAACTCCTGCAAAATGTTAGTGACAGCAGGAGGTAGAGAGGAAGGCACGTCCTCGAATGAAAATAATGCCTTTTTGCACATAAAAGCATAGCAAATAGATTTGATGAAATCTAGATCATCCATGTCAGATTTGGTGGTAAGTAAACATCCATTTTTAATTTAATTTCAGAAGCAACACTAGATGGTTTATTATTAGGCTTCATTTGTTGCTCAAATTCTTTTGCCACAATCTGATTTCCACTCTTATTTTGCTCATGTCTTGTTTTACTAGCTCTATTAATATCATCTTTCAAAATATAATCTGGAGACATAAGAAGCAAAGTAATATGTTTATCCTTATGACCAAGAGTATACTGATTGTTTCTACCATGGTGTACAGAATTTTTATCGAATTGCCATGGTCTACCAAGTAATAAGGAACATGCTTGCATGGGTACCACGTCACAATCAACATAATCAGCATATGTAGAGATACTAAAATGCACATGAGCAATACGTGTTACCTTAACCTTGCCGCTGTTGTTGAACCATTGGACGTGGTAAGGATGTGGATGTGGTCTTGTAATGAGAGATAGCTTCTATACCATCTCCCTGCTAGACAAGTTGTTGCGGCTCCCTCCATCTATGATGACGTGAACAAAACGTTCCTTCACAACTCCCTTTGTATGGAACAAATTGTGCCTCTGATTTTGCTCAGCTTGTGTGACTTGCACACTCAAAAGACGTTGAGCAACTAAACTTTCATACCTATCAGCGTCTTTAGTAGCCATGTATTGCGTCTCATGTTCAGAATCATCTCCACCATGTTCTTCACTTGTAATAAGAGCCAAAGTCTCCTCATCATAGTCACTAGCGGATTCAGACCCACCATCCTCAATAGCAATCATCACATGCTGAGATGCACATTCTCTCGCATAATGACCTCTACCCTTGCAACGACGACAAATAATATCATGTGTTTGCCCTGTTGATGCAATGGATGAAGAAGAGCTCTATGCAGGGCCGGTAGGTGTGCTCTTGGCAGATAGTGGTGGTTGTGCCTGCTTTCTTGTATCATGGCTGGAGGTGGCAGTTGACGGAGGTGCCAGTGCAGTAGAACATGTGGAAGTAGAGGATGCATGCGGTGTCCATGATGAAGTTCGACCTGCAGAAAAGTTAGTCCGTGCCAATGCCTATCGATCCTGCACTTCACATTCAGCTTTGCAAGCAAGATGGAATAAACGAGTGATATTATTATAATCCTTATACTCTAAAATGGTCTGAATCTCTCTACTTAATCCACCCATAAAACGTGCAAGCATAGCTTCGTTATCCTTAACAATACCACATCTAATCATGCCAGATTGCAATTCCTTATAATGTTCCTCTACAAAAAAATCCTTGTCTGAAACGCTGCAATTTCTGAAGTAATTCACGTTGATAATTTGGTGGAACCCAGCGAGTCCGCATAACAGTTTTCAAAGCAGCCCAAGTAGTTGGAATAGGATACAATCTACAATGTTCAGACCACCAAACACGTGCAAAACTAGTGAAAGCACAAACAACGGCTGCAACACATCTTTCCTCAGGATATTGTAAACATGTAAAACGGTCTTTAGTTTCTAACTCCCAAGTAAGACATATATATATATATATATATATATATATATATATATATATATATATATATCAGGAAATATCTACCCTCGAATGGTGGAACATTCAGTTTTATTTAGGAAGATGGTCATGAGCTCGTACCTGAGGTGGTGGTGCAGGCCTACTATTGCGATTATTTGCATGTGGACGACCTAGTGGTGGTGCTGGTGTTTGCATGCAGTTCTGATTTTGATCAACCTCATCCTTGTAATCGCCCGCGTGATCGTCCTCCTCCTCCTCAGCAGCAACAGGAGCCATAGAAGCATCAACAGCAGTAGCAGCGGCACCAGCAATTTGGCCAGGCTTAAGAGGAACACGGCTCGCTCGGCGGAGGACTGTATCGCGACGTGGAGGTGGTTGTTATTGTTGTTGCAATGGTACAACAGAGGCAGTAGGTGGAGGTAGACGCGTAAGCACTTCAGCAAACTTGGCATCCAACTTGGTGTCAATTGTCTTCTCAATGTCATCTATCCTCGCTAGTGCCTTGCCAAAACTGGTCATCACATCTTCCACCTGTTCACCCAACATTTGCTGGAATTTATCATGTAACTCCTTATTCGTCATGTTCTCCCAGTCTACCTCGTCGGCTTGTGATCCTGGCATGGTTAACAACAATAGAAAACACACAATAATATAATCCTACAGACTACTAGGATGTGGTGGTGGTGGTGTGTCACAAATCCGTCAAGCGAAACTCAAAGTCTTACCACTTCTTACCAAGCAGCAGGCGGTGATCGGCAACCATTGTAGTCAAAACTTCTCAAAAGCTTGGATAGAGCGATTGCCATGTGGTGTCCAACGCACGTTGTAGATGTATGTGGAGCTGGGATGACTTATATTTATGGTAGCAAAAAGGCCAGCAATAATCAATTTAGAGATGTAAAGTTGAATAAACGCTCAATGACGGTACTGTGTTGGTCCTACGCGAGCCTAGAATACTAACAAAATCACGGCGTTGTACGGAAACAAGGGAAAAGCACACTCTGTTTTTTGGCGCTCTTTTTTTCCGCTCTTATTTTTTTTGCCAAAAATCACTATAGTGGTGAGTGTCTCAAAAATCTTCCCAAGTCAAAATAACAGGATAGGCACGAAATGTTTCGACCGCCCAGACCCAAAAACTGGAAACGGCTAAAGAAACTTTCTATAACGGCGACTGTCTCAAAACACTTGGAAAAACTTGAAAATAGGATAGCCAGATTTTTTTTGACAAGTGCATTTTTGGAAAATTTTGGGCAACCAACCTCTTCTACGGACGGCAAAATATTGTTGGAATCTGAAACCTACTCACACAAGGAAAAATGAATGACTAAGATGGATCTCGAAAGCAAACCGAATATGGGATGGACTCGGATTGGTGATCGACATGCGGTGGTATATGTGGACTCGGATTGGTGGCGTGGTATATATTGACTCGGATTGGTGGTAGGATATGGCAGCAGTGGTGGTATATGACAGCGGTGGTAGGATATGTCAGCGGTGGTGGTATATAGCAGTAGTGGTGGTATATGGCAGCGGTGGTAGGATATGGCAGCGATGGTGGTATATGGCATCGATGGTGGTATATGGCAGCAGCGATGGAGATGGTGCAGCGGCGGCGTGACAAACTGTGACAGAACTCGAAACTCTAAAGGACTAGATGCTAAGACCAACAACTCGATACGATGATGCAACTACAGATTCAACAAAGCAAAACCCTAAAAAGATTATGCAAAGGCTCAGATTGGTTCAGATATGATGAACTAATCCTAAATTTGTATGGCTTTTTCATGGACTTTAGGTATGAAAAACAGACTCGATCTAAACTCTGGAAATCTGGAAAATCTCAGCGAGAAACCTGGAAATCTGATACCACTTGATAGAGTCAAAGGTGTCCCGTCTTTCAATGAGATGATGATTATCGTTTTCGGGGGAGTGGACTCTGACGATCCGACTACGAACATGCGAGGACGTCGTGCCTTAGTAATCGCTAAACCAACTCCGAGAGGTTATTGACCACGCCGGAGCACGATCAACCTGACCACTAGGATCTATTTCCTGCAAGCAAATGAAGAACAAGTAAGAAACTGAGATTGCAATCTGGATATTGCAAATATAAGATGAAAGATTTATTGATCAAGGTGGGGTTCTATGACGTCTTGGTCTGGTCGTTGAACACAAACGGAGTACGCGAAGTTGCAGCTATGACGAACTTTTAATCTAAACAAAAATCCAAAGTCTAAACGGCACCCTAAGAGTTGTATATATGGAGGAAGAGGTGGGAATTTCATGGCCCTTGGAGGAGGGGGTCCAAAACCAACCCTAACTCTTTTTTCCCCACACATTCAGACTCTAAAAACAGCCGATACTCAACTATTTTGAAATTTCATGGGTCTGGCTCAATAATAAAGCAACGCTGCACCTATAATAGCCTCTGGACGAAATTTAGGAAGTGGCATCTTGTATATTTCGTCCAAGCCTTCATGCACTCATTATGGTGGCTTCAAAGTCCTGAAATCATCACTGGAAACTCCATTCTTGTTCATCTCCGTGCTTGAACTTGCTCCAAGGTTCATCCTTCTTGTCCAAGCTAAGCCCTTCATTTGTAAGCAAAACAAATGTATCCAATTTAGGCAGCATCATATTCTCATAAGCATTATATTTGTTACCAAGAAAGGAAAGTACGTGGTAATTTAATTGGCGTGCGCAAGCTCTAGTAATTGGTCCAGTATGTATAGCAGCAGGGGTCGTGGGTGTAACAATGGTATTGATGTCCTCATCATTTGTAATTTGCAACTTTGTGACCATTTGGACATAACGCGCAAGCTTATGTATCTTGCATTTGCCTAATCTCTTTTTTCATGAATACGCAAGATGCATATCATTCCATTGATAGGTAGAAAGCAAGAGTGTCATGATTACAAGGGTAGCACCTAACCGCGTACACAAAGTTGGCGTGGAAAGGTGGTACATGAGAAGGACAAAATGGGGATGCTCAGCCCCAATCTATCTAGGCATCAAGGAGGCAAAAAATTCATGATGTCCTTGGCCTCGACAGTAGCCCACGCCCGAGCATCGTCCTTGATGACTTGAAGAAGATGCGTGGTAGAGGGATGCGCATGGTCGAAGATGCAAGCATTGCGGTGACGCTAGATGGGCCAGGCCGTGAGAGGGCAAGGGAGGCGAGCCCTTTCCGCATGACCGCTGGAATACGTCTAGTGGCATCGGCCCACCATTCCTGGAAGCAATCATCGGTGGCCGGAGGGGGGATCGGCAAACAGCACCAAGCGAAGATCTCATGCCAGATGATCCGGGAAAATGGGCATTGAAGACGAAGGTGGTCCAGGGTTTCTAGCACTTGGTAACAGAAGATGCAACACTCATCATGCGGCAGGCCATGGCGCACAAGGCGGGCCACGAACCAGCAGCGACCTTGGCCAGCGAGCCACGCAAAGACACAGATCCACAAGGGAGCCCACGTGCGCCAGATGAGCTTTCAGCGGGACACGATAGTAGAGCCAGCGAACATTGCACGGTAGCAAGAACTCGCAGTGCAGACACCCAAATTAGTCCACTTCCAGCGCAACACGTCCGGGTCGGGGGATAGAGTGACAAGCTGCAGAGCATGCCAAAGCTCAACGTACTGGACCATCGCAGCAGGACCTAAGGTGCCCTGTATATCTCCCACCCAGGCCCTATTGTGGAGGCCCTGGACAACGGTCGTCGATCGTCTCCAGCGCTTGGAGACCAAAGCAAGCACGGCCGACACCAACTTGCTGACCGAGTGACCCGAGATCCAACGGTCCTTCCAGAAAAAGCAGGAGGTCCCATCTCCTAGAATCCAGAATGTGGAAGCATCGAAAATGGCCTGGACCTCGGCATCGAAGGGCAAGTGAATGTCTCACCAGGGACGGGAGAGATCAGTGGCCTGAAGCCATAACCATCTAGTGCGAAGAGCCACACAGATGCGCTACAGATCTCGGATGCCCAACCCTCCAAGCTCGAGGGGGCGACAAACCTTCTGCCAACTGACTAGGAAGCGTCCGCCCGAGGCATCGCCCTTGCCATGCCAGAGGAAGTCGCGCATGATTCCATTGATCTTCTTAAGGATAGCGGGCCGGAGCGCCAGGGCCATAAGCAGGTGGATGGGCATGGCAGCAAGCACGTGATGCACCAGAGCCAATCTCTCCCCTCGCGAGAGGAGGGACGCTCTCCAAGTTGGCAGCTTGCATGCCATGCACTCCACCAAAGGCATGAGAGCCGCAGCGAAAACTTTCCGGGGCGAGAGCGGGATACCGAGGTAAGTGAGAGGGAAGTGCGTGATCGGGCAGGACAACGCGCCCTTAATCAGCAATGTCTACTCGGCCGTGCAATGGATTAGTGTGGCGGAGCATTTTCGGAAGTTGGTGTGCAGTCCGGTCGCGGCCCCGAAGACCCGGAGTAGCTCGCGGATGACCTCAAGCTCATGAGGGTCCGGGTGGCAGAAGATAACCACGTCATCAGCGTGCAGGAAGATGCTCAAGGCCATCCGACGCTCAGTGAGGTGGCGCAGCACTCCAGTTCTGATGGCGTGCTGGAGGAGAGAGTTGAGCGCGTCGATGACCAGGGTGAAAAGCATGGCAGAGACAGGGTCGCCCTGCCGGAGTCGTTTCTCAGGGCAGATGGGGGGGGGGTTCCATTGATGAGAATACGCGTCTTGGCCTTGGAGAGGAGGATGAAGATCCACTCGCGCCACCTTGGGCCAAAGCCAAGGTGCCCGAGGAGCTGCAGGAGGAATGGCCACGAAACGGAGTCGAAGGCGCGAGCGATGTCTAGCTTGAGAAGGATGCGAGGGGCCCTCATGTTGTGCAGCTGGCGGGCAGTCTGCTGCACCGGGATGAAGTTGTCATGAATACAGCGACCAACAATGAACGCGCTCTGGTTGGATGACACCATGGTCCCAAGGCGGGGAGCGAGCCTGAGTGACAACACATTGGCGAAAAGCTTGGCTAGGAGGTGAATCAGGCTGATGGGCCTGTAGTCTGCAAGAGTGGTGGCGTCGGGCTTCTTCGGGAGGAGGGTGACAAGCGCTTCGTTGAGCTTCTGAAAACCCAAGCCATTCAGGTGGTAAAGCTTGTCAAAAGCGTCGCACATGTCATGCTTGACAATGTCCCAGCAAGCACGCGAGAAGTCTGAGGTGAAGCCATCCGGACCCGGAGCCTTGCCTGAAGGGAGAAATTTAACTGCCTCCCAGATCTCGGCCTCAGAGAAGGGGAGCTCTAGCTCCAAGAGATCAAAGAAGCGATCATCGAAAGCTTCGAGAGCTGGGTTGATGTGGCGCTCGTTCGCGGAGCCTAAGATGCCAGCAAAGTGCTGGAACGCGGCTTCGGCCATCCCCGCCTCATCGGAGATCATCGTATCACCGATGTTCAGGTGCAGGATGCGGTTCTTCTATTTGCGTTGGGAGGCATGGATCTTGAGGAAGGTGGAGTTAGTATCGCCTTCCCGAAGCCAGGAGAGGTGCACGCGCTGCTAGGCAATCGATCTTTCCAGAGACGCAAGACTAAGGTACTTCAGCTTTAGGTTTCGATGCAACCAGGCCTCCGAAGGGGAGAGGGGGTGTGAGTCTTGTGCCGCATCGAGGCAAGCAATCAGCTCCCGCACCACCATGAGCTGAAGGGAGACGTTGCCAATGCAGCGTACACTCCAACTCTGGAGCCGACGGGCCGTGAGCTTGAGGCACTGGTAAATCCTCCTGAATGGGTCGGGGTCCGATGGTTCGCAGTTCCAGGCAGCGTCGACAATGTCATGGAAGCCCTCGAGCTAGATCCAAAACCGCTCAAAGTGTAATCGCTAGGGGCTGCCTGGACGCCTCGAGAAATGAAGGAGGAGAGGGCGTGGTCGGAAGCAGCCGAGGCAAGGAAGCTGAGAAGGCAATGCGGCTGGGAGTCCTCCCAGCTAGGAGTGTAGAGAACTCTATGATTCCTCACAAGGGTGGGGTTCTCTTGCTCGTTGGACCAGGTATACCGACGACCATGGAGGTATATGTCACGCAACGAAATGGCGACTCATAGACCGGTGATGCAAACACCCTTGTTCTTGTCAGCAGAGTAAGGGATCATGTTGAAATTGTTGGAAATATACCCTAGAGGCAATAATAAAATGATTATTATTATATTTTCCTTGTTCATGATAATTGTCTATTGTTCATGCTATAATTGTATTAACTGGAAACTGTAATACATGTGTGAATACATAGACCACAACATGTCCCTAGTGAGCCTCTAGTTGACTAGCTCGTTGATCAATAGAAGGTTATGGTTTCCTAACCATGGACATTGGATGTCATTAATAACGGGATCACATCATTAGGAGAATGATGTGATGGACAAGACCCAATCCTAAGCATAGCACAAGATCATGTAGTTCGTTTGCTAAAAGCTTTTCTAATGTCAAGTATCATTTCCTTAGACCATGAGATTGTGCAACTCCCGGATACCGTAGGAATGCTTTGGGTGTGCCAAACGTCACAACGTGACTGGGTGGCTATAAAGGTGCACTACGGGTATCTCTGAAAGTGTCTGTTGGGTTGGCACGAATCAAGACTGGGATTTGTCACTCCGTGTGACGGAGAGGTATCTCTGGGCCCACTCGGTAATGCATCATCATAATGAGCTCAATGTGACTAAGTCGTTAGTCATGGGATCATGCATTACGGAATGAGTAAAGTGACTTGCCGGTAACGAGGTTGAACGAGGTATTGGGATACCGACGATCGAATCTCGGGCAAGTAACGTACCGATTGACAAAGGGAATTGTATACGGGATTGCTTGAATCCTTGACATAGTGGTTCATCCGATGAGATCATCGTGGAACATGTGGGAGCCAACATGGGTATCCAGATCCCACTGTTGGTTATTGGCCAGAGAGATGTCTCGGTCATGTCTGCATGATTCCCGAACCCGTAGGGTCTACACACTTAAGGTTCGGTGATGCTAGAGTTGTTTTGGGAATTAGTGTGCAGTTACCGAATATTGTTCGGAGTCCCGGATGAGATCCTGGACGTCACGATGAGTTCCGGAATGGTCCGAACGTAAAGATTTATATATGGAAAGTCCTATTTTGGCCACCGGAAAATGTTCGGGATTTTTCGGTATTGTACCGGGAAGGTTCTAGAAGGTTCTGGAGTGGGGCCCACCTGCATGGGGGGACCCACATGAACGTGGGTAGTGGGGGCAAGGCCCCACACCCCTGGTCAAGGCGCACCAAGATCCCCCCTTAGAAGGAATAAGATCATATCCCGAAGGGATAAGATCAAGATCCCTAAAAAAGGGGGATAACAATCGATCGGGAAGGAAATGATGGGATTTCTTTCCTCCCACCTTTGCTAACGCCCCAATGGACTTGGAGGGCAAGAAACTAGCCCCCTCCACCCCTATATATAGTGGGGACGCGCATGGGAGCTTCACCCTTCCCCTGGCGCAGCCCTCTCCCTCCCCAACACTTCCTCCTCCGTAGTAGTGCTTGGCGAAGCTCTGCCGGAGAACTGCAAGCTCCACCACCACGCCGTCGTGCTGCTGGAGCTCTCCCTCAACTTCTCCTCTCTCCTTGCTGGATCAAGAAGGAGGAGACATCCTCGGGCTGTACGTGTGTTGAACGCGGAGGCACCATTGTTCGGTGCTTAGATCGGATTCGGCCGCGATCTGAATCGCTTAGTGAATGACTCCACCGACCGCGTTCTTGCAACGCTTCCGCATCGTGATCTTCAAGGGTATGAAGATGCACTCCCCTCTCTCTCATTGCTAGTTACTCCATAGATTGATCTTGGTGATGCGTAGAAAATTTTGAATTTCTGCTACGTTGCCCAACAGTGGCATCATGAGCTAGGTCTATTGCGTAGATTCTATGCACGAGTAGAACACAAGTAGTTGTGGGTGTTGGTTTGTTCAATTTGCTTACCGTTACTAGTCCTATCTTGATTCGGCGGCATCGTGCGATGAAGCGGCCCGGACCGACCTTACACGTACGCTTACGTGAGGCAGGTTCCACCGACTGACATGCACTTGTTGCATAAAGGTGGCTAGCGGGTGCCAGTCTCTCCCACTTTAGTCGGATCGGATTCGATGAAAAGGGTCCTTATGAAGGGTAAATAGCAATTGGCATATCACCGTTGTGGCTTTTGCGCAGGTAAGAAACGTTCTTGCTAGAAACCCATAGCAGCCACGTAAAACATGCAACAACAATTAGAGGACGTCTAACTTGTTTTTGCAGGGTTTGCTATGTGATGTGATATGGCCAAAAGAATGTGATGAATGATATATGTGATGTATGAGATTGATCGTGTTCTTGTAATAGGAATCACGACTTGCATGTCGATGAGTATGACAACCGGCAGGAGCCATTGGAGTTGTCTTAATTTATTGTATGACCTGCGTGTCATTGAAAACGCTATGTAATTACTTTACTTTATTGCTAAACCGTTAGCCATAGTAGTAGAAGTAATAGTTGGCGAGACAACTTCATGAAGACACGATGATGGAGATCATGATGATGGAGATCATGATGTCATGCCGGTGACGAAGGTGGTCATGTCATGCCTCAAGATGGAGATAAAAGGCGCAAGATGATATTGGCCATATCATGTCACTTTATGATTTGCATGTGATGTTTGTCATGTTTACATCTTATTTGCTTAGAACGACGGTAGCATAAATAAGATGATCCCTCATTAAAATTTCAAGAAAGTGTTCCCCCTAACTGTGCACCGTTGCGAAAGTTCGTTGTTTCGAAGCACCACGTGATGATCGGGCGTGATAGATTCTAACGTTCACATACAACGGGTGTAAGCCAGATTTACACATGCAAAACACTTAGGTTGACTTGACGAGCCTAGCATGTACAGACATGGCCTCGGAACACAAGAGACCGAAAGGTCGAACATGAGTCGTATAGTAGATACGATCAACATGGAGATGTTCACCGATGATGACTAGTCCGTCTCACGTGATGATCGGACACGGCCTAGTTGACTCGGATCATGTATCACTTAGATGACTAGTGGGAGTTC
The DNA here is from genome assembly GCF_002162155.2 of Triticum dicoccoides. Lineage (NCBI taxonomy): Eukaryota > Viridiplantae > Streptophyta > Magnoliopsida > Poales > Poaceae > Triticum > Triticum dicoccoides. The sequence continues at coordinate 277,937,797 of NC_041381.1, forward strand.
ATTAGATAACTTAATTATCATGAACATAGTCAAAAGGACTTTGCAGATTATGTCGTAGCTTGCGCTTTAGTTCTACTGTTTAAGATATGTTCCTAGAGAAAATTTTAGTTGAAATTTGATAGTAGCAATTATGCGGACTAGGTCCGTATACTTAGGATTGTCCTCATTGCTGCACAGAAGGCTTATGTCCTTAATGCACAACTCGGTGTGCTGAACCTTGAGCATCGTTTGTGGATGTTACGAACATCTGACATACACGTTTTGATGACTACATGATAGTTCAGTGTGTAATGTTAAACGGTTTAGATTTGAGGCAACGAAGACATTTTTTGAAACGTCGTAGAACATATGAGATGTTCCAAGAGATGAAATTAGGATTTTAGGCTCGTGCCCACGTCAAGAGGTATGAGACCTCCGACAAGTTTCTTAACCTGCAAACTAAGGGAGAAAAGCTCAATCATTGAGCATGTGCTCAGATTGTCTGAGTACTACAATCACTTGAATCGAGTGGGAGTTAATCTTCCAGATGAGATAGTGATGGTTCTCCATAGTCACTGCCACCAAGCTATTAGAGATTCTGATGAACTATAACATATCAGGGATAGACATGATGATCCTTGAGCAATTCGCGATGTTTGACACCGCGAAAGTAGAAATCGAGTAGGAGTATCAATTGTTGATGGTTAGTAAAACCACTAGTTTCAAGAAGGGCAAGGGCAAGAAGGGATACTTCATGAGACGACAAATCAGTTGCTGCTCTAGTGAAGAAACCCAGGGTTGAACCCAAACCCGAGACTAAGTGCTTCTGTAATGAGGGAACGGTCACTGAAGCAGAACTACCCTAGATACTTGGTAGATGAGAAGGCTGGCAAGGTTGACAGAAGTATATTGGATATACATTGTATTAAATGTGTACTTTACTAGTACTCCTAGTAGCACCAGGGTATTAAGATACCGGTTCGGTTGCTAAGTGTTAGTAACTCGAAATAAAAGAGCTATGGAATAAACGGATACTAGCTAAAGGTGAGATGACGATGTGTGTTGGAAGTGTTTCCAAGGTTGATGTGATCAAGCATCACCTGCTCCCTCTACCATCGAGATTGGTGTTAAACCTAAATAATTGTTATTTGGTGTTTGCGTTGAGCATAAACATGATTGGATTATGTTTATCGCAATACGGTTATTCATTTAAGGAGAATAATGGTTACTCTGTTTATTTGAATAATACCTTCAACGGTCTTGCACCTAAAATGAATGGTTTATTGAATCTCGATCGTAGTGATACACATGTTCGTGCCAAAAGATATAAGATAGTAATGATAGTACCACATACTTGTGGCACTGCCACTTAAGTCATATTGGTATAAAACACATGAAGAAGCTCCATATTGATGGATCTTTGGACTCACTCGTTTTTGAAAAGATTGTGACATGCAAACCACGTCTATTGGTATATACGCATGAAGAAACTCCATGCAGATGGATCGTTTGGACTCACTTGTTTTTGAATCACTTGAGACATGCAAATCATACCACATGGGCAAGATGACTGAAAGGCCTCGGTTTTAGTAAGATGGGACAAGAAAGCAACTTGTTGGAAGTAATACATTTTGATGTGTGCAATCCAATGAGTGTTGAGGCACGTAGTGAATATCGTTATGTTCTTACTTCACAGATGATTTGAGTAGATGTTGAGTATATTTACTTGATGAAAGACAAGTCTAAATTATTGAAGGGTTCAAGTAATTTCAGAGTGAAGTTGAAGATCATCGTGACAAGAGGATGTAATGTCTATGATATGATCATAGAAATAAATATCTGAGTTACGAGTTTGGCACACAATTAAGACATTGTGGAAATTGTTTCACAATTAATACCGCCAGGAACACCATAGTGTGATGGTGTGTCCGAACATCATAACTGCACCCTATTGCATATGGTGCATACCATGATGTCTCTTATCGAATTACCACTATTGTTTATAGGTTAGGAATTAGAGACAACCGCATTCACTTTAAATAGGGTACCACGCAATTCCGTTGAGACGACACCGTATGAACTATGGTTTGGAGAAACCTAAGTTGTCGTTTCTTAAACGTTTGGGGCTGCGACGCTTATGTTTCAGGCTGATAAGCTCGAACCCAAAGCGGATAAATGCATCTTCATAGGACACCAAAAACAGTTGGGTATACCTCCTATTTCAGATCCGGAAGCAAAAGTGATTGTTTCTAGAAACGGGTCCTTTCTCGAGGAAAAGTTTCTCTTGAAAGAATTGAGTGGGAGGATGGTGGAGACTTGATGAGGTTATTGAACCATCACTTCAACTAGTGTGTAGCAGGGCACATGAAGTTATTCCTATGGCGCCTACACCAATTGAAGTGGAAGCTGATGATAGTGATCATGAAACTTCGGATCAAGTCACTACCAAACCTCGTAGGTCGACAAGGATGCGTACTACTTTAGAGTGGTACTTAATCCTGTCTCGGAGGTCATGTTGCTAGACAACAATGAACCTACGAGCTATGGAGAAGCGATGGTGGGCCCGGATTCCGACGAATGGCTCGAGGCCATATAATCCGAGAGAGGATCCATGTATGAAAACAAAGTATAGACTTTGGAAGAACTACTTGATGGTCGTAAGGCTGTTGAGTACAGATGGATTTTAAAAGGAAGACAGACAATGATGGTAAGTGTCACCATTAAGAAAGCTCGACTTGTCGTTAAGATGTTTTCCGACAAGTTCAAGGAGTTGACTACGGTGAGACTTTCTCACTCGTAGCGATGCCAAGAGTCTGTTGGAATTATATTAGCAGTTACTGCATTAATTATGAAATCTTGCAGATAGGATGTCAAAACATTGTTTCCTCGACGATTTTCTTGAGGAAAGGTTGTATGTGATACAACCAGAAGGTTTTGTCAATCCTGAAAGATGCTAACAAATATGCAAAGCTTCAGTAATCCTTATAAGGACTGGAGTAAGCACCTCGGAGATGGAATATACGCTTTGATGAGATGATCAAAGATTTTGGGTTTATACAAAGTTTATGAGAAACTTGTATTTCCAAAGAAGTGAGTGAGAGCACTATAGAATTTCTGATGAGTATATGTTGTTAACATATTGTTGATCAGAAATGCTGTAGAATTTCCGGAAAGCATATAGGGTTATTTGAAAAGTGTTTTCAATGGAAAACCTGGATTAAGCTACTTGAACATTGAGCATCAAGATCTATAAGGATAGATCAAAATCGCTTGATAGTACTTTTAAATGAGTACGCACCGTGACAAGATTTTGAAGAAGTTCAAAGTAAATCGGCAAAGAAGGAGTTCTTGGTTGTGTTATAAGGTGTGAATATTGAGTAAGACTCGAGACCTGACCACGACAGAAGAGAGAGAAAGGACGAAGGTCGTCCCCTATGCTTTAGACGTAGGCTCCACAATATGCTATGCTGTGTACCGCACCTGAAGCGTGCCTTCCCATGAGTCAGTCAAGGGGTACAAGTGTGATCCAGGAATGGATCACAGCACAGCGGTCAAGGTTATCCTTAGTAACTAGTGGACTAAGGAATTTTCTTGATAATGGAGGTGGTAAAAGAGTTCGTCGTAAAGGGTTACGCCGATGCAAACTTTAACACTAATCCGAATGACTCTGAGTAGTAAACCGGATTCGTATAGTAGAGCAGTTATTTGGAATAGTTCCAAATAGCGCGTGGTAGCTGCATCTAGGAGATGACATAGAGATTTGTAAAGCACACATGGATCTGAAAGGTTCAGACCCATTGACTAATAACCTCTCTCACAAGTGAGATATGATCAAACCCCATGGGTGTTGGATTCATTACGATCACATAGTGATGTGAACTAGATTATTGACTCTAGTGCAAGTGGGAGACTATTGGAAATATGCCCTAGAGCAATAATAAAATGATTATTATTATATTTCCTTGTTCATGGTAATTGTCTATTGTTCATGCTATAATTGTATTAACTGGAAACCGTAATACATGTGTGAATACATAGACCACAACATGTCCCTAGTGAGCCTCTAGTTGACTAGCTCGTTGATCAATAGAAGGTTATGGTTTCCTGACCATGGACATTGGATGTCATTGATAACGGGATCACATAATTAGGAGAATGATGTGATGGACAAGACCCAATCCTAAGCATAGCACAAGATCATGTAGTTCGTTTGCTAAAAGCTTTTCTAATGTCAAGTATCATTTCCTTAGACCATGAGATTATGCAACTCCCGGATACCGTAGGAATGCTTTGGGTGTGCCAAACGTCACAACGTGACTGGGTGGCTATAAAGGTGCACTACGGGTATCTCCGAAAGTGTCTGTTGGGTTGGCACGAATCGAGACTGGGATTTGTCACTCCGTGTGACGGAGAGGTATCTCTAGGCCCACTCGGTAATGCATCATCATAATGAGCTCAATGTGACTAAGTCGTTAGTCATGGGATCATGCATTACGGAATGAGTAAAGTGACTTGCCGGTAACGAGATTGAACGAGGTATTGGGATACCGATGATCGAATCTTGGGCAAGTAACGTACCGATTGACAAAGGGAATTGTATACGGGATTGCTTGAATCCTTGACATCGTGGTTCATCCGATGAGATCATCGTGGAACATGTGGGAGCCAACATGGGTATCCAGATCCCGCTGTTGGTTATTGGCCAGAGAGCTGTCTCGGTCATATCTGCCTGATTCCCGAACCCGTAGGGTCTACATACTTCAGGTTCGGTGACGCTAGAGTTGTTATGGGAATTAGTGTGCAGTTACCGGATGTTGTTCGGAGTCCCGGATGAGATCCCAGACGTCACGAGGAGTTCCAGAATGGTCCGGATATAAAGATTTATATATGGGAAGTCCTATTTTGGCCACCGGAAAATGTTCGGGATTTTTCGGTATTGTACCGGGAAGGTTCTAGAAGGTTCCGGAGTGGGGCCCACCTGCATGGGGGGGCCCACATGAATGTGGGTAGTGGGGGCAAGGCCCCACACCCCTGGTCAAGGCGCACCAAGATCCCCCCTTAGAAGGAATAAGATCATATCTCGAAGGGATAAGATCAAGATCCCTAAAAAAGGGGGATAATAATCGGTGGGGAAGGAAATTATGGGATTTCTTTCCTCCCACCTGTGCCAACGCCCCAATGGACTTGGAGGGCAAGAAACCAGCCCCATCCACCCCTATATATAGTGGGGAGGCGCATGTGAGCTTCACCCTTCCCCTGATGCAGCCCTCTCCCTCCCCAACACCTTCTCCTCCTCCGTAGTGCTTGGCGAAGCTCTGCCGGAGAATTGCAAGCTCCACCACCATGCCGTCGTGCTGCCGGAGCTCTCCCTCAACTTCTCCTCTCCCCTTGCTGGATCAAGAAGGAGGAGACGTCCCCGGGCTGTACGTGTGTTGAACGCGGAGGCACCGTTGTTCGATGCTTAGATCGGATTCGGCCGCGATCTGAATCGCTTAGTGAACGACTCCACCGACCGCGTTCTTACAACGCTTCCGCATCGCGATCTTCAAGGGTATGAAGATGCACTCCCCTCTCTCTCGTTGCTAGTTACTCCATAAATTGATCTTGGTGATGCGTAGAAAATTTTGAATTTCTGCTACGTTCCCCAACAGAAATCACCCCCAACGATCCAGGGGCCCGCACAAGTGAGGCGAAAGTCCTGTAGCTCGGCAAGGAAAGCCACCTTTCGCATCGTCCTCCTGAGGGCCATACACGCCCGTAAGCCACCAGTGCTGCTGCCCCACAACGAGGGGGGTGACAGGGGTGGAGACATGGTAGGAGCCGACCTTCGTCCTAGAAAGGGTGATCTCGGAGCGCCGCCAAGCAATGAGAATACTGCCGCGCGTGCTAGTGGCGGGAAGGAAATAGAAGTCCTCAAACAGAGGCCCAAGGGTTTCATTGACAATGGGAGCAGTGACCATCGCAAGCTTGGTTTCACTCAGACACACAATCGAGGGGGACGCAGAGAAGATCATAGAGCGAACAACCATGCAGCTGACCTTGGAGTTCAAGCCACGCACGTTCCAGAAGACGACCTTGAGATTACAATCCATAAAAAGGTTGGGGGTAAGAGAAAGGGAAAACACATCGCCCTAAGAGGAAACCATGACCGGCAGCACGGGTGCGCGGTCGAGGTGCTGGGTAACGCCACGGGGACTCTGCGACACGTAGTAGTCGGCAAAGGCCTACACCACATCCTTAGCTAACGGGCGCGCGAACAACTGGGTGTACTTGGCGAGGATGGTGTCATCGATCTAACCATCCTCCCCGAGGAGCCCTAGACACTGAAGAAGCACTTTTTTGGCCTTCATCTCAGAGTCCAGGCCACAATTGGCCTTGGCAATCCGAGTACTCCTTCTGGGGGTGAAGTTGAGAGGGATTGCGTTGCGCTTGCGTCTCGGCGCTGACTTGGGCTGGGGCAAAACCTGGTCTATCTGGCGCTCGATAGAGCCCAGGAGAGCATGTAGCATGGGCTGCTGCATGGCCTCGGGACCCGAGGCATGCACGGTGGGGTCCAATACGGGCACATGCTGTGGTGGAGGTAGGGGTCCCAAAGGGGGGCAGCCACGCGGCGTCGCATCCGGCGCCGCAAGAGTCGACAAAACGGTGGGCGATCCCAGGCTAGGCCCATCAGGACCGAGCCAGCGAGCGGGCATGGGCGTGGGGCCGGGATGGGATGCGTGGTCTTCCACGACCAAGCCGACAACGGATCCTGGGGATGACGCCAGGCGAACAGCTGTGCAGGGGAATCCTGGGCAGAAGCCTCCAAAGCCCGAGGCACAGGAACATTCCCCAAGGCCCACAACAGGGCTAGGAGGAGAGCGTGGGGTGGGCGGGGACGCATCGCTACTCGCCAAGTGGCCCACAGCGGGAGACCGAGGATGGGGCAAGCCAATAGGCGGGAGGGAAGGGAAAGCGCTCCCACAAAGCGCCAACTAGCGAGAGGGGGAATTTGAATGTGGACTGGTCGTCGGAGCAGGCGGGTCGACCCCAGCGACCACTTTATCTAGAACCAGAGCAAGGTGGCTTTGCTTTTGCAGCGGCCCCGCAGAACGTAAGCGGCTCGAGACGGGGCCCGCCGGACGGGGAGCGACCACGGAGGGGAATGGCCCGAGGATGCCCTGCCATCCATGGAATGGGGGCGGAGCACGCGAACGGCGGCGACCGCCGGCAGGCGGGTCGGCCCTGCTGGAACTCACACCACGCTCACTGGACGAATGTGGCGGAAAGCTGTGGCGGGAAGGCCAAGGCGAAGGGCACAAAGGCGAACAGTCGAGGTCGACACCAGCACTGGGCTCCGCCGGGGGCGGCCGGAAATCCTTCGAACGGCGGACATGAATGCACACCGGCCACCGGAGGAGATGGACTGCGAAACGCTCAGCGCGGTTGTGGTCAGCATCTGGCCACACCGCGTCGGGCTCGGGGAGAAACAACTCCGAGGTGCGGGGGATGGCATTAGGGTTAGGAGTCCAAGCCGAGAGGCGGAAGACCCCCATGTCGTGACCATCGCGGGTCTCTAGCGCGAGGTGGTCAATGTAGCAGAACGGAGAGAGCAGCCGCTCCGCCGTGGCCCGATGCCAACCATGCTCAGCAATCCCGCAGATCCCGATGTCGACGTGGAGGCGGAGGGAGAACGGTTCAGCGCCCGCGGAGCGGCCCCATGGCTGTGGGAGCAGCCGAAAATGGCGAGCGCGGACGGGGCGCTCCGCCACGCGGGCACGGGCCACAAGGTCAGTGAACCGCACTAAGGACTCGCCGTCCGGATGCAGGTGGACGGAAAACTCATCATCAGAGAGGTGGAAGCGGTCACGGAGGGCGGCTGCGACATCGGAGCGACCGGCGCCGGATCGGTTGCCCGCCACGGTCACCACCAGCATGCGCTCCAGAGCAGCATCTGTGGCAATGATCTCGGGGGAGCGCTCCAGGAAGCAGAGCGCGCCCGCAGGGCGCAGGAACGGGTGGCCAGACATGGCAAGTGCAGCCCCAGGGGAGGAGTAGGGCGACGAGGAAGCCGCCGCGCCAGAGGGCGAGGGCCAGGACGCAGGGGCCGAGCTGGAGGGCATGGTCGTGCCACCCGCCCCGGAAGACGTGGGTCGGCTAGGGCCCTGGACGCTGGAGGCGGAAGAGCTCGCGTGACGAGGAGATGAGGCGCGAACGCGCTTGGCCGCCGGCCCAGCACACGGAGGGGAGGAGTGCAGAGCTTCGCAGTCCCGAGCGACATGCCCGTAGAAGCGACAACGCTTGCAGCGAATGTCCCGCCGATATTCGGCATGGACATGGCTGGTGCTGAAGCAACGCATGCATTCCTGGGAGGCGGGGGAGGGTGGCCGGGGGCGAGCAGTCACGGCCAGGACCTGACGACCGTGCGGTGGGCGCAGGCAGCGACGACCCGAGGCGACCAGCCAGCCATCCCCAGCCGCGGCTCCATCGGCATCGCCCGCAGGGGAGACCAGATGGATCTCGGAGCGGGGCCAGGGGCGCGGGGCTAGCAGCGGCGAGGGCGTCGAGACGTCGGCGGCCTTTGGGGTGAGCCCGGAGGACGCGGGCTCACGAGCACAGAGGGCCTACCGGTAGGAGAGAGGCGACACGGGCCGGTGGGCGCGAGGTGGAGACGGCGAGGCGGAGGAAGGGCTGGACACCAGCCAGCAAAGCTCGCGCGAGCGCCCGGCTCCGGCGGCGGGAGGCGAGGCCATGAGGACCGGGGGCAGTCTCCGAGGAGGCCGCGACGATGGATGTCAGGGCTGAAGTGGCCACCGACGGCAAAGGCAGAGCGAGGGCTAGGCGAGAGCGAGAGATATCACCTTTGGCTACTATGGGCCATATAGCAAAGTCCATAATAAATCGAGCAACTCAGGCTTTTGGCGCACGGGGGTAATGGAGCACATTATTTTAAACAACTCAAATATGGCACTTTGAAGTTTCAAAAAAATGCTATATTTTTAACACGAGTACATATGGATGTTCTCTAGGTACTCCCTTTGTTTCGAAATAATTGAAGTTTTGGGTTTGTCTTATGTCAAACTTCAGTAAGCTTGACCAATCCTATACAAAAATAGATCAACATCTACAATAAGAAATTTGCTTTATTAGATTATTATATATAGTTGTATTTGATATGGTAGATCTTAGCAAATTTTTCTATAGACTTAATCAAACTTTAAAATGTTTGACTTAGGACAATCCTTTAAATTTTTTTGCTCGTAATTTCAATTATTTTGGAATGAAGGAAGCACATGTTAAATTTGGTTCAATAATAACACTACACAAAAAAGACAAAAAAGCTGGTACCATAAATAAATATGAATTTTTTGGACCATGAAAATTACTACACACGTAACATTTTCAAACCTGAAAAACAAGGGACGAATGTGGAGTTTCTGCTCCCGAGCTCATCTGCACCCGCGCACAGAAAGAAATCCAAATAAATACTAGAAAAAATAAAAAAAATCTAAACTATTTTTTTGTGGTAGATAATTTGATGCGTGAGGTCCGTTTCAAATTTCTGTTCATTTGGACATCTGAGCAGCTCTCGGCAAAAAAGACAAATTCAGGGTCGGTAAAAAGGTTTACTATACACGCACTGTTCTAACCGGTTTGTCCTTTTTCGGAGAGCTGCTCAGATGTGCAAACGAGTTGAAATTTGAGGAGGACCTCACGCATCAAATATCTACCGCACAAAAAGAATTGAATTTTTTTGAAGTTTTCTAGTATTTTTTCTTTTGAGCGGGAGCAGATGAGCCTGGGCAGCGGGCACCTAGTTGGATTTCCGCTTATAGTGCAGCTGCTCCAAAGCGACTTTCGGTACTCAGAAGCCTTTTCGAGTTATTTAGGCCTCTTTTGGTTCATAGATAGGAATAGTATAGGAATAGAAAAATCATAGGAAGTGAGATGACACGCATCTCAAATCCTATAAATAAAGAGATGTCATTTGATGTGTAAGATAAGAATTTTTCCATTGAGTCTAGGCTAAGGCCCTTTTTGATTCGCAGGATTTTTAAATCGTAGGAATAGGAAAAGTATAGGGTTAGAGTGGCATGCACACATGAATCCTACAGAATTAGCATGGAGTGTTTGATGGCACAGGAAAAGCAAAGGAATTGTAAAAAGAGATTGGAGTGGATGTTAGATTTCCTATAAAATGTAGTACAAAAGATTCCATAGGAAAAATTCCTATGAGATCTAATCCTATCAATCAAAGGACCAACATAGGAAAAATTCTTAAGGATTTCAATCCTCCAGAAATCCTATAGAATTCCTTTGAATCAAAGGAGCCCTAATACTTTTTTTCCTTTAAAATGTGAAGGATTGATTCCTATCCTACATAGAAATACGAATCCATTCCTACAAACCAAAGGGCTTTAAATTTTTTTTTTCTACAAAGTTTCTATCCTTTGCAATTCCTACAATATTCCTGTATGAACCAAAGGAGGCCTTAAAAGGCAAGGCGAGACGCCAACGCCGAGGCCAGCAACACATCTTGGGCAGTCTTCATTCCTCTCCTCTCCAACTCGTCGCAGCCGCAAATCGCAAGGACAGCAGGAGCTAACCCGACGAGGCCACGCGACCACCACCCACCGGTCTAGCGCCTCCTCGTCGTCGCCGTTGCTTCCCGCCCTTTCCCTCGGTTCCGCCTGAAATCGCGATGGTGAGAAATTAAATTAACCTTTGCTGGTGGGCATGTCCATTTCCTCTAGTGTGCGTCGGTGAGTTGAGTTGCCGAGATCGGTGTGGTTGGTGCAGACGAAGAAGCAGCGCAGGGAGGCTGGCGCCAGGCGGCAGCAGCAGGCCCGCCAGCGGCTGCGGCCGTCGCCGCTGCTGCAAGCGCGCGACGAGCGCTCCGTCTCATGCACCACCTTCAACATCCTCGCGCCGATCTACAAGCGCATGGATTCTGAGGTGAGCTGGATCTTACCCTTTTCCCTCCCCTTGGAATCCACTTGTTTCGTCTTATGTTGGGAGGAGTTGCCGCCAGTATTTTGTTGGATCGGTGAAGTAACGTGCCCGTGGGCATTGGACACAGAATGGCAGGGAGAGCCAGAACAGGGCCAACTGGTTTAGCAGGAATGAGAAAATCATCGACCGCCTCCTCGGCGATCGCTCCTCCATCATCTGCCTCCAGGTGAGGGGAATTGACCGATTATTCACTTCCATGGATGTTTGCGCAAGGATGTGATTGATAGGTTGTTTTGGTATTGTGTCAGGAGGTGTGGTTGGGGAATGATGAGCTAGTAAACATGTACGAGAAGCGGCTCGGTGATGCGAATTATACGCTGTTCAAGCTAGCCCGCACAAATAACCGCGGAGATGGTGAGCTCTCTCTCTCTCTCTCTCTCATTTCAGGTAGTATTATGACAAAGTATCTTGTGGTATGGATTAAGTAAGCTGACGTGTGTTATTCCTTTTAGCCACCACCGTCCATCTTGCCTGCTCCATCCAAATGGTTGTTTGTTCTGAGATTGCTATAAATATCTGAAAACTCGAATATTTAGTGCCACAGAAAATGCAGAACATACCAAAAAAAGGCTTTCGCCCCGCTTTATATAGAAAGCAAAGATCATCAACAACCCGGTACAAACGCACACCGCCACAACACACGCACACACTCAAGGCAGGATACATAGGCTCTGTGCGCAACAACAACCACCCCTAGCACACCCTCAAGGAGATGAAGTCGCGTACGACAAGCCGTGGGCTCCAAGGTGGCGCCTCTAGGAAGGATACGACACCGGAGCGCCGCCAGCACCCGGTCCGAGGATCAGAGTTTCCCTTGGAGCCGCACAATGGGAAATGAGACCTGCGACGATGCCTTCAAGAAGGGAACGAGCTACTACGCCGCCGGTCCGTCCGAAGATAGAACAAATTTTCACCTCGGCCAAAACTCAACGCCACCGCACGCCACAACCCGGCAGCCACGCCGCCCACACGCCCGTGGCCACCGGGCAGCACCAAGCCACGGGTTCTGCCCATGAGCACTGCGCTACCACCACCAGGGCCGCCGTCCCGGCATCCAAGACCCAGACACCACCTCACCCGAGACCTGCCGCTACCCCAATCAAAGAAATGAGAGGAAAGGACCCGCCCGCACCCTGCCCCCAGCGCCGAGACCCAAAGGCCGGCCAAGATGGCTTCCATCGACCCGTCCTGCAGCACCGAGCGCGAGACGAGCTCAGTCCTGCAGCACTGTGCGCGAGACGAGGTCGGTCCTGCAGCACCGTGCGCGAGACGAGGTAGGCCCAGCACCGAGACCCAAAGGCCGGCCAAGATGGCTTCCATCGACCCGTCCTGCATCACCGGGCGCGAGACGAGCTCGGTCCTGTCGCATCGGGCACGAGACAAGCGATGGACCGCAGCTGGGAGAAGGCCACCCCTTCAACGACAGTAGTGGACGGACGACAAGGAGATGGATCGAAGGCCGACACAAACCGCCTACGGACGAGCCGACGTCGGAACCTGCCAGCCGTCGCCGCAGCCGACCTGCCAAGCTGCCATGGAACCATCCATGGCCGGAGCAGCAGCCACACCGGGACACTGCCCCAACCCGCGCCGCACGATGAGCTCCACGCGTCGGAGCAGCCCTGCACACTCCTCCTAGGGCACCACCGCCACCACGCCGCTGC